>NC_056727.1:894788250-895005750 GCF_019279795.1 Protopterus annectens | reverse complement strand
TATGTTATATGGGTTGGAGACAGTGGCATTGACAAAAAGGCAGGAGTCAGAGCTTGACGTGGCAGAGTTGAAGATGTTGAGATTTGCACTGGGTGTGACGAGGATGGACAGGATTAGGAATAAGTATATTAGAGGGTCAGCCCAGGTTGGAAGGTTTGGAGACAAAGCCAGAGAGGCAAGATTACATTGGTTTGGACATGTGCTGAGGAGGGATGCTGAGTATATTGGGAAAAAGATGCTAAGGATGAAGCTGCCAGGTAACAGGAAAAGAGGAAGGCCTAAGATAAGGAAGAGAGGACATGCAGGTGGTTGGTGTGACAGAGCAAGATGCAGAGGACAGGAAGAAATGGAAACAGTTGATCTGCTGTGGCGACCCCTAACAGGAGCAGCCGAAAGAAGAAGAAGAAGAAGAAGAAGAAGAAGAAGAAGATAATGAGCCTTAAGACATACCTGCCCTAGGCAACACCAAAACATTAAATCTAATGCCACATGAAACCACAAAAGGGCAATTACCTACCATCATCCTAACAGCCACCCTATATCGAAATCCAGAAGCAATCCTGCCATCCCACCAACTAATCAAGGCAAATGTAGCACACAATGACCATCTTAGCCCTTGGTGACCCTCAAAACACTTCTGGAATAACTTAATACAGTTATAACATAAATGCCACAAAAACTGTAACCCCCTGAACTCCCTATCCCAGCACCAATCCCTGTACCAAAACTTATCTTGACAATAGTCAAAGCCCGTATATCTTCCCTCCCAACCTACCCCAACCCTTCAAATCAATGACTATTAACCAAATTAATTCACTCAACCTTGTCATTCATGAAAATGAAGTAGCCATAGCTACCTCCTTCCAAGCAACTGAACTGCCTTACCTTGCTCCTAAGCTTGTCAAATAAGTAAATCATTCCATCAAAATTCATTGCCCTGACTGCTTTAATCCACACCAGACGTCCAATGGTGAAAGCAGTGCAGCAACTTATGAACCCCTCTCCCCACCTTGCAATGTTCTATCCAACCTTTCATCTAACTGTAAAGGGAACCCAATCACATACATACTTCTGACTACCTGCCCCCAGATGCCAAATCCAATCAAAGTAGCACTGGCCACTAAGCAACCCCTCTGCTTAACCTTTCCACAGAAAGTCAAACCCAACTACCATGCCCCCCAAAATCCAATCCATAAGAACCGTATCATGTCTCCACCCCACCAGTGGACAATTCCAGCTTACTTAAACAACCTCGCGAACCCACTCTACTCTGCCCTTAGCTCACCTCAGCCTCACTTGCCTCCATACTACTCCCTACCACAACAAACCTGTCATGGATTAATGAGCACCTAAAGGTGGATCACCTGTGCCCTCCTTGTGCACCACTCCAGCCAAACAGCATCTATCACCTTCAGGTCAGTGACTGATGCGACTCTGCGCACATCCTTTTATGACCTCATTGCCCATCATTCCCAGCTGCTGGCACAATGTCCACTCTGCAGTCATCCCTCATTGATCTGTAAAAGAAAAAAACTAAATTCACTGCAACAAACCAAAACATCTTAACACTGAGTGCTA
This sequence comes from Protopterus annectens, assembly GCF_019279795.1. NCBI lineage: Eukaryota > Metazoa > Chordata > Ceratodontiformes > Protopteridae > Protopterus > Protopterus annectens. The sequence goes on along the minus strand of NC_056727.1, from coordinate 895,004,172 downwards.
TTCAGGGGACCTACTGTGATATTCCCCCATCAACTCTGTCCAATGTAATTTTGACTTAGGGCCCCCCTTCTACTCTTTTCCAGTCCCTTTATATATATATATATATATCCTGCTTAACCTTCCCAGTTGAGACTGTTAATATGCCATAATATGCCATTAGTATGAGTACCACCACATTCTGCTAGTTTGTTCTCCCTTTACCTTGCAGGCAATGACACAACTCAAGCTCTAAAAACACACCTACCTCTCACTCCCTTAGCCCAGGTGATGTGGACAAAGCCCATGCTTCTCAACCTCTTAGAACAATAAGTGTTCGCAAGCCATAAATAAAGAGGGACCGAGGTATCCTCTGATGGTATAAAGTGAGAAACTCAAATGCATTATTTTCTAATTTCAGTCTTTAATACCTTGCCATTAATTGTGAAAAAACACAACTCTATGAAGAAACAAACCAAATATTAAGCAAAATCTGGACATTTTATGAAAATCTGTACAATTGAAAGGTATGACAAAGTCCCAATATACCCCAAACCGCTCTCCAGCCTGTGCAACTGCTGCTCTAATGGACTGCACACCACTCCCAGAATCATTCACCAAGCACACCTCATCTAGCACACTAGCAGCAACTCCACCACTACCCTTAGTTAAACACTGTAAATATTGAACTCCATACCGAGGACAAACCATCAGGAACTGTGAGGCAAAGGCCCATAACTAAAGAAATGATTTATTTTTATACAACTAATGGGGTTACTGATTTAAGAGGGAAAGGCAGCCACCAGTGTCGCCATGCCTAATAAACTGAAATGCAAATGAAGGTAGAGCTGGTACAATAATGAAGAAGAGGAAAGAAAAAATACAATTATTTGGAACTGTTGGAAAGGTTATAAATGGAGTCACAAACTACAGGCTCAAAAGATGTCCGTGAACTTTATGATTGTTTTACTAATGCCCATAGCACTTGTATTTTGTCAAATCATTCTCTGTAATCTCATTTGTGATTATTTCACTGGATTGGCAGCTGCACTTGTAAATGAATAACAGGCAGCTCTGTTGTCATCCTTCTATGTTTAATGTGTAAAACATTACCAAACATAGTACTGAGTTTAAAGACAGTGCAGTGTATACTGACATTTGCATCTAAAAACTGATTTGTCTCCATGGCATTCTGTAATGAGCGCATTTTTGGCCCATGAAATAAAGAAGAATATCTGAAAAAGGAGCTATGATGACGACGAGCCAACCTGAAAAGAGTGATTGTTAAACAGCGCTCCCACAAACCTCAAAAAGAGCCATCCAACGTGCTGTTTCCCTTTTTTTTTTGACACAAAGTCCACAGTGTTGACCTCCATTCCCAGTGAATTCTGTCCTGCGCATGCAAAGCCAGCAGCCATCACTCAAGGGTACGTCATGGCGCGAAAGCACCCTGCCTCAAAACGTACTATTATTAATAAATTTGTACTGCTCGGATGAAAGCTACCAAAACAAAAAACACACTGAACAAGTATCCTATCCACCCCCCCACCAACATCACTTGAGTTAAGCTGCTACATCACTGCTCTGAATCCATTCCACCCAAATGAGCAAATCCCAAGCACCTCGATGGATGCAGCAATCCACCATCACCCATCCACCCCAATCTACTCATATCCTCAATACTAAACTAAACAGAAAGGAAATGGAAGAAAAAGAAAAAGAGGAACTGGAAAGCCTCAGCAATACCAACCTATCCAATCCCATACAGTGGCACAAATCACCCCTTAAACAAACCTACAAGGCAACATACCAATGTTCAAATCATGGTTAGTCTCCTAGTGATTTAACCCACACCACTCCTCTGGACCCCTGCCCAGCCAGTTGTAGCAACTTAACCCCCCCCCCCCAATGTAGTAGCAGCACTATTAGGACTACAAAGAACTTGAAATCCTAGCATCAGAAAAAGGAAAGAAAATATTGTATCACGAAACTCACCCCATTCTCTGTAGCAATACTAACCCAAGGCCTACCTGACCAGCAAGGCTCTTACAGGTCATCACAGACACAATCCTGATTTGTCAACTCCCACTAATATTTGTTTATCTAAACCTCCTTCTGAAGATGTCCCTGGACAAACTGGTTTATTACCAAACCTCATTTATGCTATAATTAATCACAGCATCATTTTAGCACACGTACAGCATTCTGCACACCATAAAGAAAACCATGTTGCTTCTTGCAAATGACAGTTCATTTCCATAACAGGTGAAACTCATTGAAGATCTTCATTAAGTGCAATATGTTTATTTATAGTGCTATCAAAACAGTATGCCAGTCTTAATGCAACCAAAGCTGTAACTTGTGCCGGTTCTTTTTGCTTTTGTGCCATTTATTTCTAAGTATGTTTTATTTTTCTTCTGATTCTGCAGTGGCCCATATTATAGCTTCATTTACATGACTGTTACTAGGATAACCTTGTGTTTGTTGTTCATACCTGCATTATTTGTTATTTATACTCATAGCCCCTTCCCATATGCACAGAACTCCAAGCTGAAATTGAGCCTTTCACCTGAAGCAAAACATTACAAAGCATTTCAAAAGTAATGGAAGTAAATACCAATTCAGTTCTTATCTTGAATGATTTAGATAATGAAAACTAGTTATAACAAAATTAGGCATCACTTATCTACTCCTCTGTGTATGCCCATTTTATCTAAAAACCCGAAACCATAACAGTAGTTATAAAAGTTTACAATTAATCATCCAGGACAGCAATCCTTTATTCACATTTCCTTGCCATTCTTTATTTGTTCAGTCAGTCATTCATTAACTCATTCTCAGATATCACAATTATCTTATCCAGTAGTAGACTTTAGGAGAATAGCAGTTTATACCTGTCACTTGCTGGGTACAAGACAGAGAAACTAATTCTGGCTGATATGTCAGTTCAGCATAGAATGCATAAACACGCTGTTATATCACAAACATACCTGTGAATAATTGTGAAGCTTGCCACTTCACCAATGGCATGTTTTGGGAATGTGACAAAAATGTCCTCACTCTTTACTAAGTTTCACTTGTATATTTATTACAGATATAGTATGTTTCACCAGAACTAATTTCACCAAAATCCAATCCGTTTACTCAAAACTGTATAAAAATGGTGTTTTGTTGAAAAAATACAAAGGCAAAAAGTACTTTACTTGGTGGGCAAGGCCCCTCACAATTGTATCCAAGGGGATGCCCCCATACCTGTCAAGTAATGCTGCAGCATATTACACCAGATACTTTTCTTGCTTCTGTTTTATTGATTGAAGAAATGATGTTTGGTAAAACCGGATTCACAAACATACTGGGTTACCAATTATGGCATCCACCACATTTTATTTTTGTTCAGCAAATGAACAGGCATACTGATCTAAACTGTAATTTTCTGACATTACAGGAAACAGAGTATGCAGAAGTAACTCAACAAATCAGTCATGTTTAAGAAAACAAGGCAAAATATAAAAAAAAAATGACAAAAATGAACTTGTTCTATAAAAGACAGTCTGATTACATTCCTGCAAAAAACTGGACTAAATTGATTACATTTTGCAGTGGGTAACAGCAAGCCGTTATCCACCACAGCAGAAAGACCACTGGGGTAACTTGAAGCACAGAAAAGAAAGAGTTATTAACCTACTCTGTAGGAGAAACATTTAAAAAAGCTAAACTGGAGCTCTTATATTTAGAAAGCATAACAATCATATTTAAGTGACTGAATTTCATATTCAATTGATTCCAATCAAAAGCATTTGAATATGGTTTGAGTGCACTCGCACTCCATTTAGTATATAATTATTATAAGAAATTCCCAAGAGTATAGCATATATATATATATATATATATATATATATATATATATATATATATAAATATGTTTGTTTATGTAATTTGTTGATAGGATAACTTGCCTTGCATAGCCCATTTTAGTCATAATTTAGATTTACAAAGGAAACAATATGAGAAAAAGCAAAAAAAAAATCATTTTTGTCTCGGGTCTCTTTGTGTTTATTTTGTTATAACTATATTTAACTTTCAACACACATCCATCCATCAAAAATTAAATGCTCCAAAGAGCAAATATAAAAATACTTATCTTTTTTTAAACTGAATTTAAAAATGTTGAAAAATAACAAAAAAAGAAAAAAAATGTTTGCACCCCCCCACACACACTTTTGCTGATTATATATACTAATTCTGAGATTGCACAACAGCAGGGAAAGTGCAAATTCACAGACCCCCACTGTACATTGGCACACACACACACACTCATACACACACTGTGCCTGCATGCTGCATTTTATAGTTGATAGGATTGACTGATGATAGGAAGGCTAAGTGTTTAGAGATGGATGAAGACAAGACTACTATATCATGAAGCATTACACTTCCATTTTTGGGTAACTGAGAGTATGAAGCACTGGGGAGGAGTTGTTCTGCATGAAAGGTCAAGAATAAACAGTACACAGTGCCTTCATTCTTATGGTATGAATGCCTTTTTCTGACATTCAGAGCTCTTAATGTTATGTAAGTATGGAAGTTTATGTCACTACAGTTAGCAAAATGTAGAATTCTATTCTGTGATCTAATAGTTTAGTCTTTTATAACTGTACTGTGCTGCAGATAATGAGTGGGGGTTATACTTTGTGATTGATTTCCTCTTACTTTAACTAAGGCAAAGAATGAAAGAGAGACAGACAGATAGAGCAGTGTTGTTCATGCAGACCAGAACCATAGCTAGGTCTTTTGGTACCTTGGGCAGTACCTAGAATGATACTTTCTCAAGCAAAGGTTACAGCTCAGTGGAAAAAAGGGTCTTCTGTGATACATCTGCAGTACTTTAGTCGCAGCCAACTGATGACTCTTTGCTTATCATGCCCCTAGCACTTTGTACCCTGGCAGCCATCTCCTTTTGCCCCACCTTTTTATGCTATAGAATTACAGCAGATACCAGAGTGCACAGCTGTTGCTGTGTGATCTAAGATGTTTGCTCTGAGTCACTCTGCTTGTGACTGAGACCCAAATCTGCAACATGTATGTCAGATTTTCATATTGAGGTCCTCTTACTATTACAGATATGTGTGACCTAACCATGATTGCTGGTCTGTCACTGTATGTAAGCCCAACAGCACATTTAAATGCATTCCCAATATAAAACTGAAATGACAGAGATGAGCAAAAGAAAAATGCTGATAGTTAAAGTGGCTACTTTTTTACCACCAGTGAGTGTTGTTAATGTGGGACACTTTTAGGCTTGATACTCACACTTTTAAGCAAAATCCCAGCACCATTTCTTGAACTATGGTCATATCTGTGCATAGAAAACCTGCCTTGGGTAGATGCGTCCTGATGTCTGGACCTTTAAAAAGGCACTCTGAGCAAGTATTGTCTTAGGCATTGACAGCAAGTGTCATTTATTCAGTGCAGAGCAGGAGACCATGTTGAATGTTTAGGCTGTCGAACTCCTAAACATCGACACCTAAATGTTGAATGCTCAAAACCGTGACCGGCCAATTACGCAAATTTTTTTCCCAAGGAAAAATTTGCTTGGCTGTCATTGGGGATTTGCCCTTTTCCTCGATGTAAAGAGATCTCAGAGCTGGTATATTTAGTTTGGGGGGGGCACAGCCCTCCAGATGATTAGGGTTTTACAGTATGTTTTTTTTGCTGGCCAAGCAAATGTTTTCACTGGGAAACAATTAACGTAATAGCAGATTTTGAGCATTCGATGTTTAGGTGTCAACATTTAGGCATTCGACAACCTAAGCGCTCAACACTATAATATAGACCCATCTCAGGAAATAATATAGGCTGGTTGCATACCTGAAGAAATTCATTACCCACAGGAGGAAAGCTCTTGGGGAGTGTCCTTAGAGAAGACAGATAAATCAGGCAGGTAAACTTCATGATCTATATTCGGGCTAGGTATGAAGCTAGGTGAATGTGGAACTGCAAACCTATTGTACGCCATTTACATAATAGGCTAGGGCTGTTATCTGAATTAATCATCCAATAACATGTAGAAAGATAACTGTAGTAATCTCGCCTGTGTGTGTTAATATCATTTACTTTCTAGATGCAGGAGTGCCAGCATGAGTCTTCACATATTTAAATATAATTGTACTTGTGCTGTTTGGATATTTCTGTATTTGTTTCAGTAATGAAATACTGCATCACATCCACTGTCTAGAGTGCTAGGAATACTTGGAATTCATTCATTGGCAGCTAATGACATATATTTTTTGAGAATAATGTTTGTGTCTTCTCTTTCCAGCTATGTCTCTGCTGTACATCCTTTCAGTAGAATAATACCAAGATTGTGAGATTCCTAGTAGTAATGCCCAGAGTGTACATAACTTATACTGGCAACAAAAATTGGTCAGCTATTACAGTATGGCCATTCCAGTCAGCATAGCAGATTCAAATGTTAATTATTTTAAACATTTGATAACCAGACAATTATACAACACTCTGGAAATCATTTACATTTATGACACAAAAACAAAAATGGCATTATATATGAAGGATAAGAGCAATAAATGAACTGTCGATGACAGTGCAGAGATAAAATAGCACAATTTTACTTTAACCCTGCATTTACTTATTAGACTTCTGCTTTGCAGGAAATTAATTAAATTAATTAAGATAGCTGAATATATAAATGAGTTTACCAGAGTTCACCTTAGATAACATGGCACCCTAGGCAGCAGGCTCCATATTGCCCTGCTGGTCACTACGTCCCCCAGCCCCAAAGTACGCTCCTAGTTCCCCGATCATGGCCTCCCCATATCACCCAGAAAATTTTTTTTCTGATTTATCTCACATTTATCTTATGCTTCAGCATTTCCATACATCCTGTCACTATAGCATAAGTGGGCCAGACCACACTTCAATAACTATGGAATAAATAATTGAATTACTCCAGAAGTCTGGGAACTTAGCCATAGAGATTTTAGATGTTCCAAGCTGCATGTAAGAGTTTTTCCAACCTTTTGAGCATGACTAGTGAAAGCAATTTCATCTTACGTACTCTTTGACCTTGTTTTTCCTTTTTTTCTTACATCCTTTCAACACGCCCAACCTGACCAAAAGAGCACATTGATAACTGTGGACTAAATAAGCAAATTAACCCATGGGTTTGCCACTAGATATCCAGAAACCATCTGGTTATAGATACTCTGAGGTGCATTTTAAAGCTTTTTTCTAACCTTTTGATCCAATGAAGTCCAAGCAAAAAACATGCGTAAGGAAAGAAATGCAGTCTTAATAAATAAACAAGTTGTGTCTGACAAAACAGTACTTAAGAATAAACAAAAAAAAAAAAAACAAATGATTGCTAGGATACATAAATCCTGATGGGGAATAGTGCCTGCCTCCCTCCCCTCCCCCCATAATAGATAGTCATCATTTGTATACCTGGCTAGCGATAGATAGATTTGAAGGAATAAATGGCTACAGTTATATGTTTCAAGTGGCTTCTGTATATATATATATATATATATATATATATATATATATATATATATATATATATATATATATATATATATATATACACAGCATGCCTCCTCACCCCTACCTCCATAAGATAGCTACCTTTGGTCTATTACTCTGATGTCAGACAGGGATGAAACTAAAGCAAATGGAACGTGAGGATGTATTTCAATCTGTTGTTGTTAGATGTATATAAACAAAATGCCTCCTCAACCCCTACTGCTGTGAGATAGTAGCCTGTGCACACATCTGATGTTTGATTAAGAGTAACATGTCAAAAATAATAATCAAAGTAATGTATTCCAGCCTATTGTTCCAAAGCAGTACAGTGCCCATAGACAAGCTGTAGTTGCCTTCTGTGCACACCTCTGAGGTTTGTGAGGAAAATTAAATAATGAGCACACAGACCCAAGCCTCAGCACAACCTGTAGTGAACTTCTGTGTGCATTGCTGTGGTTTGATTGTAAGGAAAATTTAAGTAGCAATGACTGTGCTGTTTCTAGTCGCCCCCCCCATGCAAGGTACAGTGACCCCATAATATTTGTGAGCAGGGCCAGTTTTAGACAAGGTGAGATTCAGGGCAGAGGCCATTATTAAGCCTGTGTCAAAATCCACTGCAGTTTGAGGTGCAGAATCTGCCAGACCCCCAAAAGCTTTGAGGGCCTGACTGCTCTGTGATGCAGCTTATGTCTAATGTTTGAAACATTTTTTTTTTTGCTTTTTAGATATGTAGCCAGCAGAGATAAAAATTGTTGGATAATTATCTTGCACAGCCATACTGACACAATCCCTGAAAGGTATGTCTGTCACAATATGCATGGCTTTTTCCGTCAAGCACACACATACAGATTCTGCCCCTGAATGCCAGGTCTATCATAAGATACACTGATGTTTCACACAAAAACACATATATGGACTGTGCCCCTGAAAGGCTGGGTGTATCACAGAGGCTCAAATACACAGATGCACACTCACACACACACACACTGCACATGTACCTACATGCAAATTGAAGGAATGGCAATTCACAGATTTTATGTCTTTGAAGTGTTAGATGAAAACAAAGCACATGGATAAACTTGGTCAGATACAAGACTAGCATGCAGACTCCACTCAGAATAAAACAGCCAATAAGTCAGCCAGAGCAATATAGTATCAGATGGCAACAGGTCATGTCACTTCATGTGGAAAATAAATAAGTGCATAGATAGTAACCAAACAAGCAAACAAATGAATAAAGAGAAAAAAGGCACTCCTCGCCAAGCAGTAGCCTTGCTGGCTGCCAATTTTACCCACATTTAAGTGTAGGTGTCAAGGTGGCATAGGGCTGTGTTAGAGATGCTGCTTTACATCACTTAGTTCTCTAGCTGGCTTCTTGGCTGTGGTACCTTCTATGGTGGTTGTGCAATTCCTTCCTTTGTTTGGGTTTTTACTTTGTGGTCCAGGTTCCTGGTATACCTCCAAGATGTACTGTAGGAGAAATGGTGATCCTTAAAATTGCCCATAGGTTTGCATGTCATATGAGAGTGAGTGAGCGAGCAAGTGCGCAAGTGAGTGAGTGAGTGAGTGAGTGAGTGAGTGCATGTGTGTGTGCGTGTGTGTGTGTGTGTGTGTGTGTGTGTGTGTGTGTGTGTGTGTGTGTGTGTGTGTGTGTGTGTGTGTGTGTGTGTCTATGTATCCTACGGATGGTTGACATGCTGTTCAAAATTAGTTTTGATGCCTTGTGCCCATTAAGTGTTAGGATAGGATACTATGCTCCTGCATACGAGAAGTAGATTAAGTGAGTTATCAAAGAGTGAATGAGTGAATGAATGAATGAATGAATGAATAACATAATTAACTAATTTATTAATGATGGACCCTGCAAATGAAACATTTATTATGATAAACTACAGCTGAAAAACACATGCTTGACAATCAACATGGTTGCTGATTAGTTATTATGAGGACAATGGTAAGCCACTACTTCAGAGCAGAGTGAGTATTCAAAGACATTTTCCACTGGAATGTTCTCATAGTGTCTGAGCACACATTAATACACATGCACACAGGTACACACTCACACAGACAGATAGATACAGTCACTCATTTATACACCTACAAACACACACACACACACACACACACACACACACACACACACACACACGCACACACACACACACACACACACACACACACACACACACACACATTAAAACCCCTGCACAGATACACACACAAGACCACACACAATACATTCAGCAACTGCATCAACTGCACTAAATGTTTCATCATTTCAAACCACTATCAATACCACATGTCCGTGCAGCTTTTAACACAATCAGAGAAAGTGATCCTTTTCTTAAATAGCTGCTGGTTTCAATGTTGCTCAATACCAGTTTCACTAATAAGCTTTCCTGCAGTCTGAGTTCTGTGACTTTCACTACACTGCAATATCCTGAGATGCTGAACACTGTGAGAGTGTTTGACTATGAAGTATATTTCCATCATTCATTTTGGAAGCTTTGGACAGCCATTTCACCTTGGGACACTGATGCACATCATATTGTCCCTGTATTTGTGTAATGAAAGTTGTGTTTTCAGTCTGAGCATTAAGTTCAGTCATTCAAGATGGGCATAGAGCTCTGCCAAAAGTGTGTATTTTCTGCCCTCCTGTTTATAATTTTCAAAAGTAGGAAATCAATGCACAGTTATGACCTGGAAAATGCCCAGTCTGGAGACATGACGGCTGTATCCTTGTTGTGTGCTGCTGCTGATGTCCTCTTAATGTCAAATGGCTGTGATCTCCAACATGCACCAGAGCAATTCACTGTTGAGTGACTGTGATGAAAATTAGCACGTTCAAATCAGGGGTCATGGCTGTTCTTTTGGAAACAGTAGATTTTTCTCTTCTCATGAGGAAGAAGTATCTTACCTTGCTGGAGGAAGTTTAAGTATTTTGTAGTCTTGTGCAAGACTGAAGGTAGAGGAATTAGGAAATTGGCCAGTGGATTAATACAGTGACTTGGAAATTGTACCAGTCTTTGATGATAAGGAAACAGCTGCTCCTTAGTATGAAGTTCTCTTTTTACCAGCCAATCTTTGTCCCGATCCTCATCAATGATCATAGGTTTTGGAGTGTCTGAAAGGGTGATATTGTGGATGAAGGCAGGGGAAATTATGCTCCTTCACATGGTAGCTGGTTTCAGTCTCCACAACTGAATGAGGAACCTGGCTATCCAGGAGAACCTCAGAGTCCAGCTATTACTCCTCCATTTCAAATGGAGTCAGTTGAAGTGGTTGGTGTATCCTGGCCACCTCATACAGTAGGTGTTCCAGTCATGGTTCATTGGAAGAAGGCTCCAGGGCAGAAATCAGACACAATAGAAAGATAATACTCAGCTTACCTGGAAACAAACACCTAGGAGTCCTGGAGATGAGTCAGCTATTCTTTCTGGGGATAAGGAAGCATGGTTGTCTACAAACTTTTTGCAATGTAATACTCAATCAGGATAAGCAGTTTAGAAAATGATGATGTTGATAATAACAGGACAGTGATGGCATTATCGTTTTATCTTACAGTGCACTTATTTGTAATTTCCTGTGTGTGTTTTTGTTCAGTTCATTTTGAGTACTGGAACAGCTGCACCATTCCTACCCCAGTCTTGGTTTCAGCAGAGGTGTCTCTCATTAGTTTTCTTTTCTAACGCCACTCATTCTGAGACTATGCAGGCTGTAAGGTCAACAGCAACGTTTTATGGGCCCTGATTGTTCTTTTTTACTTTTAAGTGTCTTTACTTGATTTATTGCATTTTTCAGTAGAGTGGAGGAGGAGTTAATGGTAAGTCAGGAAATTTGGTTGACAAAACAGAGAACATTAAGCACTTACTTCTGCTATTATTACACCCACACCCTTTAGAAGAATGCTTCCATTCCAAAAGCACTTACAGTGTTTATGTACACCTCAGAATATGTGTTCAAATGTGATTATTATACTTACCTGAATCTGATTGCCCCTACCTAAGTACTATGGAAAGTAATGTTTTTTTTAAATGCTGACCTAAAACTGAAAGAGGTGACCTGTGTGCTCTACTCTGTCAGTCATCGTACCATCCTGAACATTTAACTAGTTTACCAGCTAACATGCAACATTTCTCTGTTCTTTAACTGCTGAATCGTGCTTATGTAATTCCCTCTACACTAATTTCCTTCCTAGTCACTTTTTTCACAGAACATCCTAAAGGCTTCTATAAAAATGCTCTTAAGAATAAGGTTGAGATGTGACATCTTGGCATGTATCTGTCTTTTCATTTTTGCAAATTGTACTTCTCTAATATGAGACAAGATTTGTAAGTGTACGGCATACTTTCTTTGCACTGTATTCATACAGCATATCAACCAAGACACGTCCAAGTAATGATATATATATCACACTGGGTCCAGCTAGTTAATGCAGCAACATACCGAACATTTCAAAAGGATTTCATACTGCAGTGTAATCAGTTGTCTATTACTTTGTCTAAGGTCTGCTGAAAATGAAATATAAAACCCAGCAAGCACAGATTTACTTATACCAGCACTTTTTTTTTTAAATTTTATTCATTTGTTAACTGGTACACACACTGAAGACAAGGGCCCCCTTTTGAGGGCAACCATGGAGCACAATCTGGTTAAATGACTTGCTTGGGCTCATACAGCAGGTAAATGGAGGTCAAAGGAAATAAACCATTTACCTCTGACTAAAAAGGAAGCAGCTCATAGACTTAATTTCTTGTACTAACTGCCAGACACTAACAACCACAAAGGTACTTGCTTATTTGTCTTTAGTTCTCTACTGTTTTCACTGTCTTTTTGAGTCGAGACATTTTGTAATTTGACATAAGTTATTCTTCTTTGTATGTATCAGGCTTATTAAAAGAACCCGCAGCAGCATGCTGAGCATGTCAAATACCAACTAATTCACTTCATAATAATAGGCATGTGAATATTTTAAAATTTAAAAAGAAAAAGAAGAAAACAGAACTAAAGACAAATATTTTCTTTATTTTTTTAATAGGTGTACATCATCTGACGTTGACTCTGAATTGAAAAAAATAAAAAATCTTGTTAGTACATACTTTACTAATGTGAAACTAATACTACTTTTGGCATCAAATGCAAAATGCTGTAACTGTAGTAATGTCAAGATCTTAAAAATAAGCCTTTGGTGTACTGTATCCACCTTTTTTTTTTCAGACTGTTCATCACACCTTCACTACTATGATACACCTTCACTACAGGTTAGGAAGATGGCGGCACCTTGTATGGCAGTGGCCTCTCCAACTCTCGATATGCACTTTTTGTTTTTATGTTGTACCATGTGAATCTTTTTATATGGTGAGTCCGCTTTTGTTTTCGAGTGAGCGGATGTTGCAGTGAAAATCTTAATGGCGTTGTTATGGAATTATTGCCTGTTATTGCCTGTTTTTGGTAACATGGCACTGGTGTGGTGGAAGTTGGGCCTGCAATGGTGAGCCAAGCTGATGCAAAGTGCATGAAATAGAATTTCATTTGGGCTCATGTTAATGGACTGTCCTTGAGATGGTGTTAGAGTGATGGAAATGGTGATGGAGATGGACTGGATGGTGGACTGTAAGGGTCAGTGGTGTTGGAAGAAGGGAAGGAATTGGTGGTTGCTGGTCATGGAGTGGCCATTCAGGCCTGCAGGTAGAAGTGGTTGAGAAGACTGTGGTTGGAAAGAGGGTTGGAAGGACTTTGGCCTGGATGTTGCTAGGGATGGTGTAACTGCTCAGGTCTGGAGGTAGCGGCAGTTGGATGGTCAGTGGTGATGAGAGGATAGTGAGATGAAAGGGACTTATTACAAATGTTGATGGTGATGCATGGAGATGGCAGTTGATGTATCATACTTGTTTAAAGTTTCTGGTCTTCAGATGGCTCTTTCACTGTTGCTGTTTAAGTGCAATTTGTTGTTTATTGCTATATGTTGCTATGTTCTACTGTTATGTTTTTGTGCATGAACTTGGGGAATGAAATTTCATTCAGCTGTAACTTGGGTATGGTTTATTGACAATATAGTTGCTTTGACTTGACTTGACTATGACTTGAATTATGGAAAAATGATAATAAATCTTATAAGTCTTACGTAGTGCAGGTTGTAAGGTGAGTAGTTATTGTGGGAAAAGGAAGGATATTTCATTGGATTTTGTAGCTGAGAATGAGTAGGGCAACACATCGATGTGACTGCCTTAATGTTTGTCAGTGAGGAATCATTTTCAAATAGAATAATTACACACCTCATTAGCATTGAGTTAGGGCTAATCTGCTGCATGCAGAAGTTTGCCTGCAAAGGTCTATTAAAGCTGTGAATTGGTCTGGAGTAGAGAAAGGAGGGGTCACCAGATTGCAGTAGAGTGGCTGTAGCATGGACAGGGAGTCAGACAACCAACAAGATGGATGAAAGCACTGGAAGGCCTTCACCACTCATCATAAGGAGTGTAATGGAGTTTATACTGCCCTTTGACAAAGCAGAAGGAAAAAGTGCTTGCCAGCTTGGAGCATCATTAACTAAATGAAGGGAATGAAAACAGTTTACAGATTACACCAACTAGTTATGATCTGGATATATGATAGGTTAGCCAGATGGGGAGCTGCATGGGGATATGGATCACTGGTACCATAACCAGATGAGTAGGTGTATTTATTTAATTAGTGATTGGTGACAATAGGTGGCAGAAAGAAATTCCTGATCGCTGATGCATTGATGTGAGGGTAGGAGAGATGAAATGTAGTCTCTAGTCCCTAATGGGTGGCTGGAGACCCAGTCAGTGGTGTGCAGGTGATGAAGTAGAGAAAGATCTCTTGTCATTGATAGGAGGATGAAGTAGTCACTAGAAGGTTATTGATCACTATCATTAATGATTATGGATAATAGTGTAGTAACAGCTTTACTCTTCAATGGGCTTGATAGCCAGCTGAGTAGAGGTCACAGTTAGGTGGAGTTCCAGGTACTGGGAGGCTGAATGAGGAACATGTGCTGCTGGCAAAGAGATAAGAGACTGGTTGCACTCCATGCTCTACTGGTGAGCCTTGAAACAACTTTCCATCAGTAATAGTGTTAGGAAGATGCTACATATAACAAGAAGGTTATCGGTACCACACAGCACCACACTAAACCTATCACTCATAGGTCAGACCAAACACAAAAACCTACATATGCTTAAAAATAACCTACCTAAACCACAAGGACCTCCAAAATGTAATCTAAGGGCAGCACCCACCTTGAAATAATATATCTAAGAGTCATAGTGTCTCATTTAAAAAGCTCATAAGGCAAACCTCCACACATTCCAATAGTCTAGCCATAGGTGAATCCATTACGAAACACACGGATGCACCACTCAATTGGCTGTGCAAGTAGAGAGTCACAGTCAGTTGTCTAACAGGTGCCAGAATTTGCCACATCAAGCAGGCACCCAAGTCTTTACACCACAAGTACACGTATGATGCTGTCATTGTACACGTTAGTGTGAATGAGTTGAGACATACCTTCCCAGACTGCATGAAGAGTGTTTTGGAGGAGTTCTCATTTATTCATAGCTTCCCTGTGTCTGGTTTGGACACCTGTAACTACAAGACTTGGATTGCTTCTAAAACTATCTAGACCTACAAAGCTGATATAATTATTTATTTATTTATTTATTTATTTATTTATTTATTTATTTATTTTGCATTAGCTCTAACTATCTCAGTGCCATTTAACACTTCTTTGCTACATTTAAAGATTTGATTGAATTTACCACTATTTTTCAGCCTAATCTAGCCCATAATTGAGTAAAATGCCCCTTTTGACAGCTTAAACAACACATGCTGGAGGGACAGATTTGTCTCCCAGTGACTGCTGCATCTTTGGAATAGGTACCAATTCATCTGAAACAGAGCACCTCTATGACACTGTTCAAGAAGAACCTAGGCGAGTGGATGGGGCACCATAAATTCTTACTGGGAATAGCACCCACAACCCTCCTGGACATGAGCAGTCATTACTAAATGCAATCCTGGGTATTCTCTAGCATATCAATGGCATTACATTGGGAAGAAATGGTTAGGCTTAAAATGACCTATGTGTCAATAACCTCGTAACTTCCTATGATCCTATGATCCTTATTATGTTCATAACCTCAAGGGAAAAGGTCAGCAATGTGCCCAGTTCATCATGAATGGCATCAATTACACATAGCATGAAACTACAGCAAACCTGATGGCCGACAAGTTCAGTTCAAGCTCCCCACCCCCATCACTTCCTACAACACCCAATGAAATATACGCAATCATCTGCCTACCAGTCATTACAAGGGAACAGCTGCTTACTGCACTCACTAAAACCAAAAACACAGCCACCATGGGTCCTGACAACATTCCAGGATGTTTCTTAAATAGTTTAAAACAGAATATATCAGAGCCATTAGAAACCTTCTTTAACCACAGCCTCTGGATGGGCTTCGTCTCAGAGGAATGGAAGACTGCAGCAGTGATCCCTCTCCACAAGGGGGACCTATCAACTGAATAAAGCCCCAAAAACTTGACCAGTCTTATCTGCAAGGCCACTGAGGGAATTATCATGGATCTAATCAATAATGATATAAGAACTTTCCAAAAACTGGACCAGATCCAATTCAGCTTTGTCAAAGGGAGGTTTTGCCTGTTCAATCTGGTGGACTTCAAGAAAATCACCAGGGCCATGGATGGGGGTAAAACAGTACATATCACTTATCTGGACCTGGCCAAAGCTTTCAACACAATCTCCCACTAGGGGATCATGGATAAACTTACTGAGTTAGGCATAAACCACTACATTGTCAGATGGATAGCCAACTGGCCTACTGACAGGACACATGTTGTCCGAATAGGTGAATCCACTTCCGATAAGAAACCTGTTACTAGCAGTGTCCAACAGGGCCCAGTGGTGGGTCCCTTCCTGTTTGATATATATTTCTCTGAAGTGAAGACCAATGTTGGGGGCCACTAGCTCACCAAGTTCACTGATGACTGTAAGCTGGGAGCAATCACCGAATCTCCAAATGATGTTGACATCCTGCAAACAGGCCTAAAAATGACAAACAACTTGCGCCAAAACCATGGTCTGAGACTAAATGGTAAAAAATACTTAATCATACCCTTCAGTAAATCAGATATCCCTGCAAATTTTAATATTGATAGCACCCCCCTAAAAGTAGACCCATTGGTGAGGGACCTTAGAACACAGATAGATAGTAACCTAAACGTTGACCACCAGGTAGCTACAGTAGTGAGGAAATCCTTCTGTGTGGGTCAATGTATAAGTAAATACATGGCATCAAGATCAAAGGAAGTCATAGTGCCATTGTACTCTGCCCTCATAAGGCTCATAATCAAGTACAATGCTCCCTTCTGCATGTACCTAACCAGACACTTACACCAATTGCAGCAGTCCCAGAGATTTTGCACTAAAAAAAGTACAAAGCATAAGACACATGTCTTATGCAAACTAACAAAAGACCCTATCTCTTTACTCTGTCTAATATTGTTTATTGAGTGGGAGCTTATGCCTGACCTATAAGGCATTCTCTGATCCAGCCCTGATGTAAATGTTACATATTCATAAGAAAAATTATATAAGTGTTGCGCATTCAATGGACCTGAACCTTATTTGTGACTCTAATGGAAATTGTTGTAGAGGCAGATTTGTATCCCAAAGGCTATCTCATCTATGGAATAAACTTCCCATTTTCATAAAACAAAGCCCATCCTTCACTCTCTTCAAAAACAAATTTGGATAAATGGATGGGGAAATGGAAGTTCATTCCTGGGGTACTACAATGTCTCTTATGGACAGAGGCAGTCTGTAAAATGACTCAGGGCTACAACACCCAAAGACCCACTACCCTGATACTACCTCATCCCATATTTGGGGACGTAACATAAAATATTGTCATATCCTGGGTATTATTGGCTAGGCTTATAAAGGCTGTTCAGCCATTAGCCTAGTAATCACCTGTGAATCTATGTGTTCAAGGCAGGTATGAATGTAGTCCTGAGCAGCATTTTACCATCACCAAAAATTAGTTTAGCTTCTGGTGACATTTAAAGGGATTCCTATATATACATATATATATATATATATATATATATATATATATATATATATATATATATATATATATATATATATATATATACATATATATATATATATATATATATATATATATATAAATATATATATATATATATACACACACACACACACACACACACACACACACACACACACACACACACACACACACATATATATATATATATATATATCCACACACACACACACACATACATATATATATATATATACACACACACACACACACACACACACACACACACACATATATATATATACACACACACACACACACACACACACACACACACACACACACACACACACACACACACATATATATATATATACATCAGCCTGGGAGGACATGGTAGACACTCCTAACTGCTTTGCCAGGGATATCCTGCATCTGACCCCCAAGGCTTTAGTATATTAGCTAAAACCTTGTCTGCCCTGTTTTTAGGAATGTCACTCCTCAAAAGCTTCCAGCATAACAAAACACAATCTGGATAACATAAAGGCATTGCTGCTCAGTGCCAGCAGCCTTAACACAAACATTTCCTATATGCACTCCTTATCGCAGAGACCTTTTTTAAGAACATTAATAGCACCCCATAAGTGCTCCATTTCAATGCCTACTATGTGCTCAGGCCCACCCCACCTGATGAAGACACTAAAGGTGGCAGTGCTCCATATTTGTAAAAAATGCTTTACCTCCAGACTAGTTAGACAAAATAACAATCTGGAAATCCTTCATATCCAACTTAAAATTAACAAGACCCTTTATCACATCATGGTTAACTACAAGACATTCTCTACATCCCCTTCAGTCCATAACTCCTATGCAACTAGTACGGAGTTCATTAATCATTAAGCCAAATGCCATTCTCCTAGTGGATTCCAACTACCCCTACAGTAACTGATAAATGTATACATCCTCTAGCATATATGCCCAAATATTTCTGGACTTCATTAGCACAAACTATCTGGGCCAGTTAGCCTGCACACCAATTAGAGAAGACAGAATCCTGGACTTGATCCTCAACAACATGGGACAACTCTGTGCCCTACCATTTGTAACTCCTTCCCTTCTCTCCCTGGTCAAATCGGACCACAAATCAGTCACATTCACCTTAAGACTGGAACCAGTACTTCTTCCAATATCTTGGTATTTGGAGATTGATGACCTGACTGAACTCAGCATCGCCTTCCAACTCCTTGACCAAGCTGCTTGTGTGGAATTCTTTAAAGTCAAATTCAATGCACATGTGAATAGTTGCATAGATGCATCTGTTACCTTCCAAAGTAAATACAATGTAATATTCAGAACTGAATGCCTCTGGTAAAATACAGATTTGAACAGGGTCTATAACAAAAGAAAAAAAACCTCAGTCTATGTAAAAACAAATATAACTGTTATACCTGATGCTCAGTGTGTACATCTAATGGCAATTGCCATTAAATGCAATCTGTATTGCTCTGGTGGGGCAATACCTGAATATCAATGTTCAGTCTGTGTACTCATATATGTGGCTTGTCATGACTCAAAGATTTAGGTCAGATGTTGCCGTGTTGTCTGGGCCTACAATTGTGGTTGCACCCTATTGCCTACACCTCTATCTTCTGTCCCCTTTGTCCTCCTGCTCCTCCTCTGAAACCTGTGGGATGTCTTCTGCAGACAGCTATTGTTCTTAGGGTAGTTCATCCACACTTGCCACTGGAAAATCCGCCATGTGCTTTACTTTGCACGTTGTGCAGCATGGTGCACATTGTTATCATCTGTGCTGCCTTTTCAGTTATGTATGGCAGTCCACCCCCATTTATGTCCAGACATCTGAACCTAGTTTCAATACACCAAACACATGATCTGTGGTGTTTCTGGGTGTTGCATGTGCTCTATTGTAGGCCCCCTATACAGGGTTTGATGGTTCACAGTATAGTGTCATTAGCCATGGCTGAAATGAATAACCACAGTCACCTGTTGTGGGGAGTGGAAACACATGTGGTCAGAATGGATATTGTTGTGAGGATTATCCTTAGCTTCTGTTCTAGCCATGTGCTTGTGCTTACCTAGTATTAGTGCCTCAGTTATTTCACCTTGGTGGAATTCTGCCCTCAGTCCACTTTCCTTTTATATGGCCACATCATGGACACTTCCAGGGTGTGTTGCCATGATATTTTTTATGCTGCCATCTGCTGCACACACTTTGGCAGTTGATGGATGGCCATCTCTTTCTTGTGTATGTATCGATCTCCTTCAGGATGTACTGGTGTCTTGACAGATACGTGTGTCTGTGCAATTTATTGCACAGAGTACAGGGGGAAAGTTTGTGATGCTGTAAAACTGGTGCATTACAGTCCTCCACTGAATAAGGGTGGATGGGAAGTTTATGTAGTCAGCCACCTTGTTGCACATTGCATTCGGAACTTCTGTGTTGCTCCGACAGCATCCTCCATGTGTCTCTAGAATGTCCCAGATGCAAGTGCACCCAGGTTGAGATGCAGTTTGGATTCAAGGGGGATGGGGTTTCCTCACAGGATCTACACAGACATGTGAAGCACATGTTGCAGACAGCCTGCACCAGTTGTCTGTCTAGCTGGTATCTGTCAATTATTTGCTGGTTTGACAACCAGTTTAGTTGCCATCTTGCTCTGACTCTGGCTGGCTACATTCTGGGTTGCACAGCCAAAGTCTCATTTATGGTTTGTATCACTGCAACCTGTTGCAGTTCATTAACAGCAAGTTGCATTTTTGTATATTTTTTATGTTTTGCTACAGATTTCACTGTAATCTGTAGTACTTGCTTGAATTCCTTGGAGTCCATAACGGATATACATCCATACATACATACATACATACATGCATACATACATACATAAAAATACTACAAGTACAGGCATTAATGTCCTTCTAGCCTGCCAATATACCAAAACATTTGTTCCCATAATAAATGTCCAGGCTGTTCTTAAAAATATGTAAACTAGTACTTGCTTCAATGTAATTTGGTAGTCTGTGTGACACCCATGCAATGGCCCAGCAATCAAGAAGTCTCAACCCTAACCACTAGCACCAGTGAGGGGCATGCACATTGGGGGGATAACAAGTACACACACAGTAAAGTACAATTTCCCTTAAGAGCACACAGAGATCACAGTCAGTCTGGGGCTGGTTTCTCCCTTTCTATCCAGATCCGCAATAAGACTCCCCACTAGCACAGCTACAGGGTCCAGATCTCAGTCTAGAGGTCAAGCTAAAACCTCCAGCACTGTCTCTGTCCAACCAGTGCTTCGTGTCTCTGCCCACGTAGCTGACACACACAGACACACACACACACACACACACACACACACACACACACACACACACACACACACACACACACACACACACACACACACACACACACACACACACACAATTTATATACAAACACACAGACACTCCTAGGGAAGACTGGCACAGGTTCTCCAACTATACCCCCTTTCTGCCCAGACTATAGGGTAGTACTGTCTGCCACCAACCACTATTATCAGCTACTCTAAGGCCCTTCCCAATGGGTGACCAATTTCACTGTGTAATATTACTGTTATCCAAATAGTAAGTCTGCCGAACATCAAGACTATTGGAGTGGCTTGGACAGTATCACCAAATACATACAAGTACTCTCTAAGAGCTTAAATTATCTCTACACAAAACAGCCACATTTGAAAGGTTTAAAAATATTTAATAATAAATAATAAAAGCACAAGACAAATCTCATCAATTCAACACAGTGCTAATCAAGAGTTCAGATATCACAGGAACCCTAAAACAATATTGTAAGATAGTCTGATATAAACATAGAAAACAACTAGACTAATTTGGCTAAATTCCTTTCTAACTCTAAGAGAAATCACTATTCTAAATACTACTTACATACAGAGCAAGCAATTGCTGGTGAGTTGTTGTCAGATCTTGATAAGATACAAAATGTTCATATCTTACACATTACTGCTGAGCCATTTCGCATTACATCATTTTTATCACTTCTCCTTTAGTTCCCAGGCTAACAGAAGCTCAAAATCTACATTTTTGTAAGCTGCACATGGTCAGTAAGCCACAGCAATAAAAGACACTTTTACATGTAAAACCTTAGTAATTATCTCTTAAATTAAGACAAAGAAATAATTTGCTACCCCAGACATCCTGTCTCTGAGCTTGAGATCAAACACAGTTGTAATTCTATACTTTACAGCTTTCTTCCAGCAGGGTGCACTGTGGTTGCATTTTTGAAGTTCAGCATATAACACAGTCTTCTTACATTTAGTTTTCTTACATTTGTAAAAACAAGCCTGTGGGTTATATTAATATTTATAATGACATATAATTATCTACAAAATTCTAGCTGGCTAGGCTGGCAGCCTTCACAGTCTGTTTTGTGCATCTGCTGTCTCTCAGAGAACCAAGTAGTACACTTTTCATTCCTACAGAATCTTCTAAATAGGTTGTCTGATGACTGTCTAGTACTTTTTGATAACCCCAAACATTCCCAGAGGTAGTTGTCTCTAAATATCCTATATGCCTGAATAACATCTCCTCTTAGATAGCTAAATGAGACACTGTGCAAGTTCAGATATTTTACTCTTTCATAATAACTTAAATTTTCACATCCAAGGATGCCCTTGGTATATTTACTCTCTACTCTTTCTGGTTTACTCATGCCTGTTTTCTTATAAGGTTTCCACATTGTTATTCCAGACTCAAGTTTGGATCTAATGTAACTAACAAACAATGACTTCATCATTTCTGATTTCCTAGACTTTCTAGACTTTATAAATCTTTTTTATACAGCCTATAGTTCTATAACTATCATTAACCAATCGGTTGATATGATTAGAACAACTCATAACTGAAGCTACCCATATACCCAGGTCCTTAAATGAATCTAAAGTTTCAATCACTGTGTGGTGTATTAAATATTCACCTTTCAGTTTATGTCTCCTAAAATCTCATATGCTTAGTTTTAGATGTATTTATCAGCATATTGTTCTCCTATACCCAAATGGTCAATTTAGTCAAGTTCTTTTGCAGAAATACCTTACCAGTAACACATGTAATCTGTTTACCCAACTTCAGGTCATCTACATATAGACTATAGAACACCTCAGATGAAAAAGTTAGGTCGGAAAGATACAATCTAAACAAGTAAGAGCCTAGGACAGAGCCCTGTAGGATACCCTGACTGTAACCAAGAATTTCACCTGTCCAGTTGCTGTATGACACTTGCCATGTCCTATTTGTAAGCCATGCAGCTAATCAGTGTTTTGTGTATGACCCTGTCAAATGGTGAAGTTAAATCTATATAAATTACATCAGAACACAATTTTTCATTCATAGCTGTCATTATATTGTTATAGGACATAATGTTATAGATGGTAATAGCTATCTGCT
Organism: Protopterus annectens; assembly: GCF_019279795.1. Taxonomy (NCBI): domain Eukaryota; kingdom Metazoa; phylum Chordata; order Ceratodontiformes; family Protopteridae; genus Protopterus; species Protopterus annectens. The sequence goes on along the minus strand of NC_056727.1, from coordinate 894,981,088 downwards.
ACATACACATGCTGATATATGGTTTCAAGTCCCAACCTATCCAAGCCGTACAATAACTTATCCAATATTACATTCTCTATTATCTTTCACAGAATGAAAGTAGATGTAAGGGTCTATATAACTCTGGGTTTGTACAACTCCCCTTTCCCTTAAAGACAGGTTTAATAAGTGCATATCTCCATTCTTGAGGAATCTCCCCATATTTATATGACCTAGTAAATAATAGATATAATGGTACTGTAAGTTCTTGGCTGAAGTGTTCTCAGATCATTATTACTAATTCCATCTTCTCACTATGCTTTGTTTGGATCCAGTTTGTGCAGTTCTTTTACAATATAATCTAATTTGATTCCAGTTTCTGCAGTTGCCTGGATGTCACTAGGACAACTTATTACAACCTCTGTAGAGTCAAACTCTTTTGCATAAGACTTTGTAAATATTTCTATAATCTGTTGCATCTGAGAATAAATTTTAGACTCTACAGAGAGTTTATCAATTTGTAAGTCTTTACTCCTTCCACATCTTGTGTATCTATAAAAAAGTTTCCTATTATACTCAGTATCTTTATATACATTTTCTTCAAAATTTTCTTGATCTTGTCTCACACTATACTTTGTTTGTCTAGCTTGTTTATTTCAGTTTTCAAAGTTGTAGTTCAACTTGTCTTCGATTTTTTATATTTTTTGTCTCTCACCTTAATCAGGTATCTTGTTCTTATGGAAATATATTCTCCTGATGTTGTATGCCTAGATCCTGATGTTAATTTTGTTTTGATTTTTTGCACTCAAACAATTTCTCTTTCAAAACTTTTCACATTCCATTTACATTTTTTTCCACTGAACACATCACTCCAGTTAGTTTTACATAGTGACTGTTTTGCTTTCATATAATCTGTAATTAATCTTCTGTGCATTGGTTTAGATCGCATTTTGGCAGAATTATTTAGCAACAAATTCACCTTTATAACCCCATGATCACTGCACATCAATTGTGGTAACACTTGATGTGACAGTAATTTCTTTAGGAATACAAACAATGTATATGTTCCTTTCCCTGGTATTTTTTTTTACAATCTGAAAAAGCTGTTGTTCCTGAACATGCATTGTGAATAATATCCCTGCTAATGTTGTTGAATCAATATTATTCCAATCTGTTTCTGGTAAATATAAGTCACCAGCTAATATTATTCTTTCCTCCTGTGTATCAAGCAAGAAATGTACAAATTCATCTAGGTCATCAGCACTTGACTTTGGTGGTATATATACTCCAACCATCATTATATGTTCCAGGGTTGTCTTTATTGTCACAGTTACACAGTCTATAGTATTGGTGTTATCATTAAACATGTAATACTCACAAGTCTCATAATTATCTTTAATCCTCATAACACCTTCACCTGTTTTTTTTTTTGTTAGAATGTCTGTTACAGTAAAAACATTTATACCCTGACAGAAATGGTTTCTAATCATTGTTCTTTAACGACATCTCGGACCTTTTCCATTAGTATAACCAATCAGCACGCTTTTGGGGGGATCATGGTATAATTGTTCTTTAACCATGTTTCACAAACAATAACAACATAAATTTTGTGTAAATGTAGCAAATTTCCCAAGGAAAAACCTCATTATTAATGCTCCTAGCATTAACAACCATCAGAGATGCACCAAATGCTGCTATCTATGAACTGATACATTTCCGACCTGGCAAAAATCCTGCCTAGTTTTTGTCAAATATTGCAAAATACCTGTTACAACAATTCTCTTCCCTGATCTTGACAAATGCACACCATCCTGACTGAACATGTGTTCCTCAAACTATGATTGGATGCTCTACACATTTCCATTTTTTTAAAACGGCACATTTTTTCCATATAGGTATTTACCCGAAAAATATTTTCATTCACAGTGACCTGACTATCCTTTCTATTATGTGATTTGTTAAAAATACAACCTAACACCAGAACAAGCTATACTATCTAAGAGGGCGGTAAATTCTGTACTAACAGTCAGAGAGTCCTTGCTGATGAGATAATTTGTACCAACCTGAATGAAAACAGATCCGTACTTCTTTACATAAAGGCATTCCAAGACGTGTCTCACATTTTCTATTTTTGCTCCTGGCAAGCATAATACAATTCGATATTCATTATCTTCTCTGCATATGTAAGTATCAGTTCCTCTAATAACAGAATCTCCAATTACAAGAATATATTTTCTGACCAGATCTGAAGAATCATGAACTTTTAATACAGTAATATCTGCTCTATCAATTTTAAAAAGGAATGATCTTCATCACCATTAGTCTTATTAATTCCACTCTTTTCATGTTTTTATTGTGTATTAAATTTGCAAGCATACAGTTCTCATCCAGCTGGCTTTGTATATCCACAGCTTGAGCAATGTATTCAACATTTGCCTTTCTATTCTTTTTTCTTACAGCAATGTTCTTCAATCCTTCCACATTCAGTTTTGATTTCGTCCTTTTTACCTATTCCTCATCTGTTTGCTTTACCTTCTCTTTTGGAAAAATGATGACTTTTTCTGCAGACTAAAGGTTTTCTGATAGAAAAATGTTATCATTCTCTGTAACTTGTGAGTTACATAACAAAGCAGTGTCCTTTTTAGCACTTACTGTCTTTACTTTACAGACAATTATCAGTTTTTTTTCTTCCTTATTATTTGTTGTGAACATCTTCCTTTCTTTCTTTTTTTTTGTTTCCTTCTAAATATTCTAAATCCTGAGATTGCTGAATACTTGCATCCGGATTTCCAAAGGTGTCAGGGACATCATCTTTTTTCATAACAGTTGAGTGATCCCTACAGACAATAGACAATTCCTTTCCTAAGTGTGTTCTATTTGCTGTTTGTCTAACATTATTTATCTCATCAGTTCAGTCATTAATATATATAACAACAGTTCTTCAAGCCGTGCCAATTGCACAAGTGCAATCATCATAAGTAAACCTAGATAAGCAAACCATCTAACTTTTTACATGAAGAGCACAGATCATCAGTGTTATCAGGTCTTACCTTTAAATATGCATAGCATTTATTACACTGTATATGTTATTTGTGATTTAACAACTCATTAATGGTATACTCATTTAAGGAATCCACATTCATCTTCAAATGAATAAAAAATTGTAAAAGAAAGGAATAATCAGAATCAGTTACCACAGAAATCTAAGAAAACAAATTATATTAGCAAAATCACAAAGGCAACATGCAAATAATTACTAAAGTAAGCACAGTAATGTTTTTTTTATAATAATAAGTCCAAGAAATATCACTCCCCACAGGACTAACGCTACCTGTGCCAAACTCAGTCCAAGCACATAAACTAACATAAAAGGCACAGTAGCGATGCAGGCAGTAAACACAGCACTAACCAAAATGCAGGAAACAAAGCTGAAAGAACTGCTGCTTCATGAACTTTAAAATTGAAAGAACCACTGCTTCATGAACTTTAAAATTCGGATTTATTGTGATACAAACAGGAGACGTGGTAAGCACTTTCACCTGGATAGGCTACTTCAGACCAATTTTAAAGTTCATTTTAAATTATAATTGACTAGGCCCCTTGGAATGGCTGGAGCTTTCCAGTCTAAAACCTATACTTTTCAAACAACCAACAGTGAAAATTAAAGGTAAAACAACAAAATATAAATCAAAGTAAGTCTTCTTGTCTGTGAATACACAGAAGATTTTAGAAATGGAGTCGGCATGGGGATTTGTCACATTTAAGTTGCTTTGTATTCTCACAATGTGTTTTGGAATCAGACATGCATGTGCACAATGCAAAACCACAAATTCAAACCAGAGTATTATATTTAAGAATAAATAAGGATTCTTTAAACAGCAATTTATCTTTTAATGTAGTTTCATCACCTAACTTTACAAATTTTTTTCTAAAATAGTAGCTTGTAATAATTTATAGTCACTATTGTGACAATCTTTATAATGGACAGCAATAGAATTTTCTACTTTACATGTTTTAATATCTCTAACATGTTTCTGCACTCGACACTTGAACATTCTTTTACTTTCACCTATATAAACTAGATTACAAGGACAACATAAAGCATATACAGTCCCCTCAGTAATACATGAAAAATTCCCCAAAACAGTGAAATTCTTTCCTCGAATTTCATCAAAAGTTTGAACCACTAAATCACAAACATTGCACCTCCCACAGAAGAATGTTCCCCTGCCTCATGGATTCTCTATTAAACTTTCATCAGGGGCAATAAAATAAGATTTTATTAATTTGTCAGCTAAACTGGCTCCTCTTTTATAAGAAAAAAATAAGGTGATAATTTAATAGTACTTGTGCATATACTTCTTGAAGACTGTTGAAGTCAAGGCGCTAAAGTTTATGAATAAATTGGGATCCTGTTTGCTGTTCCTGTGTGTCATTTTTGATGCATGTGCACAATCCCTAATTATCCTGCTCTGATTATTTAAGTACTCAGGCTGCCTACAGAGTGTTTTCTGAAATCACATCTGCAGCAGGTGCACTGAAGCATTCTTTAGCATTCTGTGCTGTCCATAAATAGCTTCCACAAACTTTGTGGAATCTGGCCCCAGGAGTATTCATTTGAAAAAAGGATATATTGGTCCCTGATCTCTCCAGGGTGCAAGGCTGGTATAATGGTTAAGGTGTTTAACTTACAGATACAAGGTGCAGGGTTTGACTCTTATATGGAGGAATTGGCTTGGCTTAAAATAGCTCAAAAGTCAGTTAGCCTAGCACTAATCTATGAAAGTTGGGATTTGAAACTATTCATTTCTTATGATCCCTTATTTTACAGAGATACAGTAAAGAGTATATATATTGTAAATGACGTTTGTTCATTTAGTGAGATATGGGAATGTTTGCTGTGGTAAGTACTGAATACTAGAATAGCATTTTCAGACTAGTAAATATCTATTGGATTTCAGGACTTTGATAAGGTTTGCCAATGTTTTGAAGAATGATTAAGCAATGAAAAGGATAATTTGATTTGGAGGAGTTTTGAAATGTATATTGGATAATTCAGATACAAGTGTGATTAGGCAAACCAGAATTTTAATAATCTACAAATGGGTTAGAGTACTGGGTGAACTTAATGAATTTATAAGATTTAAGAGATATAAAATACACCCCAGAGTATGATTCTGATTTTTATACATTATTCTTATATTTTTGGAAGAAAATAATTTATTTACAGATGTTATGCTTCTCATGACTTGTATTCTGGAATACACTCCAATAAGGTAAATGTGTGCACATTGCCTGACCATAGTGCCCTCACTTATAATTTAACTTTTAGTTACAAACAACATATTCAATAGAATTCCTTGTAATCTGTCTTAATTAAAATAACTGAATGACTAGCTAAAAAAAGAATTAGAAACATTTTTGTTGATTAACAATGATGGCCAGGCTAATGACAGATTCGAATGGGACTCATTATTTGTTTGTTGGGTTTCATCTTGGTGTAGTAATAAAACTAAAAATTGGAAATGACTTAGTTTAATTCATGATTTAAATGCTGCTACATTAAATCTTTAAAAAGGTAAGCCTGTTGTGACATCTACACTCTGGGCCAGTAATCAAGAACCCTGAATCCTCACCACTGACACTGAAGAGGGACATTCACTTGGAACAAACATGGATGCACCTAGTATTTCCAGCTGCAGCTTTCTGCATCAAGGACAATTTCTCTTAAAAGCATACAGGGAACACACTCATTCTGGGGGTGGTTTCCCTCTCTCCAGATCTCCAGTAAGACTCCCCACCGGCACAGCTATAGAGTTGAGTCCTCAGCCAAGTGTCCAAGCCAAGTCCTCCGTCACTCTCTCTGTGAAACCAATAATCATAATTATATCATGTAGCAAATATATTGATTCCTTTTTTCTTACACCATGGAGACATTAGGAAATTGAAATCTACTCAGAAAAAATGTAAACAGAAAATTTAGTGCAAGGGGTAAAGGGGTGCATATGTATATATATATATATATATATATATATATATACACACACACACACACACACACACACACACACACACACACGCACCTGGGAAAGGTTGTCATGGATTTACTAGCTATGCCCCCTTCTGCTCAGACTATAAGGTAGTTACACTGCTACCAGACACTCCAAAGCCAGCTACTCCAAGGTTCTTACAAGGGTATCCAATTATACTGAGTGAAATTAATATTAATACTAATGATAGTGTTTGGCAAATGCAGTAAGGCTTTCAGGAGTAGCCACAGAGTCACCACATAGATATAAGTACTCTCAAATGTTTAAAATATTCTCTAAAGGACCTGCCATAATGAAAATTTAAATATATTTAATAATAAATAATAAAAGAACATGAAAATACTAAATATCACAGATGAATAGATTCACACTGATACAGAAAAACAGTACTTAACCAATCTCACTATATGTTCCTGACTGATCTAAAGACTTGCTATTCCCTGGTCATTTACTAGAGCAGGACAAGATGAGGTAGGTGATGGATCCTTCTTTGTCAAGTTCCAAACACAGAGTGCCCTGAGACTTCTCTCTCATCTGGTATTAAAACATTATTTTGTTTTAGATTACATAATGACATCACACACATCTGGTCATCTGACTTCTGGTTCCCATGCTACCCCAATTGCTAAAAACTGAACCAGAATTTAGCACATATGTGTTACCATACCTACAGATAGAGCTTTGCTGAGATGTGTTATAGCATCTGGAAACTATAAAATCATAAAACACTTCCACTCTTCCTACAGGAGCTAATAAACCATCTTCTGGCCCAGATAATTCATCTCTGGCTGCAGTAAGAACTGTAAGATACAATATTTATGGTGTAAATTAAGTAATTTAATGTCTTACTATTTTTTCAGTCAAAGTTATCTGGAATGAGATTTGCCTCATCTCTTCCAGTATCCTCTGTTAACATATATACACTTCCTCAGTTACAATACAGTCAGGACCCATTGTTGGTACATTTTTTTTAACATACGCAGCTTTACAAATACATTTTCCAAAACAAGCATCTATACAAATCAGTTTGATATACAAATCGCATATAATTGTTTACAAAATTCCAGCTAGCTGTGCTGGCATATGTTGCACATCCACTATCCTACTTCTCCTGGCATAGCTGGCAATACCGTACATCATCATACCTGTACTTGTAGATTTAGTAGAGCTTAGTAAAACAAGTGATATTAACATATTCTAAATTCTAAATTGTCAGTGGCCACAGAAAAGTAAAAATATAGTTTTATTAAATCATAGTCTTTATCTATTACACCTAAAGGCTTACATAGATTTGCAATTAGATCCAAATTAATTTCCCAAACAAATTCAATTTTATTCAGAAACTAGGTAATAAACACATAGTGATCATGCCATCCTCCAGAAATTGTTTTATGGTTGCAGAGACACTGGTGTTTAAGTGCATGGGTTCTTTCTCTCTGTACATCTTGGAATGTAATGTCCCCATCTACTTGACTTTGTGATCCATCGTTACTTACTGCAGAATTATATGCCTGCTGAGGAGTGATGAAATACTGCCATTAATCTTGGTGACTTTGTGCCACTGTTCTCAGGCTGTCTCATGAATATAATAACATTATCATTAGCAGCAGCATACTGGCTCTGTTCATTTTCAACTCCAAGATAAAATATATCCCTAAATATGAACAACTACCTATTTATGCCTTACACCTCCTTACTCTCCCTTCTTCACTCACTTCCTTACTTCAATCAATTTCTCTTCTCTGGCTCTCTTTCTAAATTAACCATAACCCTGTTTTTCTTTCACTTCATATTACAATTCCTGTTTGTATTGTACTAACCTACCTTTAATTTCTCCATAAACTGGCTAACATTTCTCTAAATATTAAATAATCAACCAATGTTTTCACAGTATGTCAAGTTTGGTATAATTCTTTAAACTGTAGATGTTTTGTATTATTTTGAAAGAATATAAAATTATTGTTCTTAAAATGTTTTTGTAATAATTTAATGCCTTTCTCCCTTGGCTTCTTCTAAAAATAAGCATATACCCAGCCAGACTTTCCCAGTAATCAAATGTCAATAAATAAATAAATAGCTATTCTGCTGATGACACATTCCAGCTGTGCAGGAAAGGTTTAACTGCCCCTTTCTGAAGCCCACCCTGTGAAGAATTAGTTTACCCTATTGTTACTGAGATATTTGATTTAAACTACTGAATACTATCTAATGAACTGTGGAGAACACTTGCCATGCACAGTCAGTTTGATTTCACAAATGGCAGAAATGGAGGGTTCAGCTATTGATAGCAAATATCATGTGTTATATGTAAGCAGTAACCCTCTGCAGTTATTCCATTAATGCAAATATGTCATGGTGGATGCACTAACCTTCCTGAACAAGTGTCTGTGCATGCTGCTGAGATAGGCAGTTGTCAGTGACCACCTCTAATTATACCCATGCCATCCTCATCAATACCATAGTTATTTCCACATATGGATAGTGGGTATTTCTCATTGGGTGTTAAAGGGTCAAGTGTGGGAGGTCATCCACCAGTACTGCTATGGGCAATTGTATTCTATCATGCCTTTACACTAGCATGTCCTAGAGCCAATGTTCTTTCACTTCACCAAAGCACCCATTCCCCAAACCACATTTCAAATACACTCCTCCAACAGCACTACTAAATCAGCCATCTCCCAAACAAAATTACTGGGTGCTATAGTCGACAATAAAATGAAATTTGACTTCCACCTGGCACAGTCCATTAAGAAGATTCACATTAAACTAGACTCTTTGTAGCAAATCAAGCCTTTCCTCACTAACCCCTCCAAACAAGACATATCTAGAACTCATCTCCTGTCCACACTACTCTATGCCTCACCCATCTTCTCTAACCTAAGCAAAACCAACCTAACTAAACTCGACTGTTGCTGCAATAAAATAGCTAAATTCACCACCAATTCCCCACACAGGTCCTATCACTGTTCAGCCCTAGATCAATTAAAATGGTTAGAACTTCTCCATCACTTAAACTACACCCAACTCATCCTCACCCACAGAATAGTACATCAACCTGAAAGAACCACCATCCTACAACAGATGCTTCAACCTTGTTCTATCACTCGACTACTCCAACTTCATAAAACACTACTAAACATTTCCAAAAGCAACAATAAAGCTGGACAGTCTTTGTATTCCAACTACATTTTCAAGATCTGGAATACTATTCCACAACAATTTTCAGATATTACCAGCCCATCACAATTTAAAAAAAACTCCTGTAGATTACCTTAAAAACAATTAGATCTGCTCTTGTATCAGCCCCAGCTAATTTCACCAAGCCCCTTACTCTCTTTTCCTTGCACTAGTCACCCCCCTTAGAACTTGCTTACCTATTAAATGTGCTCCTCTCACTTCCTTCCTACCACTACACTACTACCTGCAAGCTACCTCCTCCATTGTCTCTGCTCTAACTGCAGTATGCCTGCTTCTTTACCTACCTGCCACTACTATTTTCATCCTCCTCTTCATTGTACATCTTGCTCCATCTCTAACCTAACCTAACCTACTTATCTTCCCACTAGAAGTCTATAGTTTCTACTCAAGACCTGATATAATATCCTAGATAGTACTTTTTATGTATGTATAACTACTACTATGTCCACAATTACTCTATACTTACACCACCAAAACTGTAACTTTACTAAAGATGTAGGCTGCCACTCTCTTGCTACTATGAATTTTGAAACTTGTTTGTAACATTGTGAATTTTGCTTGTGACCAACAAACTTTGTAAGTGTGCTATGGAGCTTTTCTCCCAGGGCCTCCACTGAAAATGGGCAGTAAATAAATGTCAAATATAAATAAATAAATAAATAAATAAATAAATAAATTAATTAATTAATTAATTAATTAATTAATTAATTAATTATTGACTCTTTTTTTACACTGTGTCAATGTGTGGTCCTCCCCTATCAGCATATATGTCCATAACCACTTGGTTCTACACCTTTGCTCTCTCAGCTTACTTTAGCCCTCCTTTTTCCAAAAGACACTTGCCACATGTGCTAAGAGCCCTTGTAAGGACATGGTTCCCCTCAGGGCTGAAATTGTCTTTTCTCTCTTTTGATATTTGCTGGTGCATCATGCTTTAACATAGAACAGCATACATCAGTATCACTAAAGAAATCTGATTTAACCAAACTAAACACGCTCATCACCACGGCAACAAAGGACATGAAAGCATGCTTGAATTTCTTGCAAATAAATCACTTGTAGTTCCATATGGAAAGAAATTTAAAAAATCTTAAAATCACTGAAAGTCTGAGAACAGTATAACTGATAATTTAATCGTATTAATGCAATTAAGTACAAATCAAGTGAACAATGTCCATCTTAGCTTTTGGACTACTAACCTGTACATCATGATCCAGAAATGGTATAAAAATAACAAGCTTTTATCATTTCCACTTTTGACATATGATATGCCATTAGATCTGCATGCAGTGAAATGTTCAGTAACTTCTCCCTACACATTCCATATGTAAATAACATGGCCACGCCTGCTCACCATTAATAAATGAGGTTTGAAATTCCCAAATCTTATCATTTGCTACAGCTATCAGTACCAGCAACATACAACAATTGCATATAACACTGACTTTACTGGAGAAAAAACTAAAACATTTCCATTAAAGTTTTTATCTATTAATTTGAATTTCCATATCTTGTTAATATTTTATAAGTGCAAAATTATTTTAGCTTACTTTAAAAACATTAGGCTTTCCCATAGTAAATGCTGCCAGACGTGACCAATTTCTGATAAGATGGATTTACAATTATTGATGTAAATGCAGGCTGATTTATATGCTGTGTAAGGAAATTAAGGTCAGCCCTGCCATTTTCTATAAATGTCATTAATACGTGTGTGTTTATCTCCTTGTATAGGACAGAAAGCCTTTGGGTGGTTGTTGACAAGCTGCATTGAGGTACACTGGCTGTGTAAATGTGTGCCAACTAATAGCATGTTTCAATGAAACTCAAATATGCAGTAGCTTTTAAAATGAAAAATGAAAAATGTCATTATTTAGATGGGAGAGTCATGAAACTTAATTCACAGACATCCTGAGTAGAGTATAACACACCTTATCACTTCTTCACAGAAATCAACATGCTAGCCATAGTTTAAGAAATGCCCAGTGCTGGGACTCAGCTTACCCTCTCTTTAGTCTAACTTCAACGATCCAAAATTCCCAGCTTAGACTGATGTCAGATTAAAAATTCTAGACAGTCTTTGGATAAGGAAGCCCCAATAACACCTAACATTTCCACACTCCTAGAACCTATGGTGAGTACCTGCCCATAACTTGTCACATCACCAGTACCCATACCTCTCAATTGTACTGAGTTTCGCAGAATGTCCAGATTATTGGCTCATATTTTTGGTCTGTTCCTCATAAAATTTGTTTTCTGGCAAATCACTGGGATGATCTTAGGTCTGAAGTCACTAAATAATGACATATATTTCAGGTTCAGACTTCTGATTCTTCAGAAAATGTTTGTTGAAATAATAACTGTCACCCTAACAACTTTCTAAGTTTATAAGAGCAATATTTAAAATATGTCCCTATTTCTGGGCCTTTGTCCCCCCCCCCCCATTTTGTCGGGCTTTGTCCAGATTTCTTGCACTAAGAGGTTGAGAGATATGCTAGTACCTACTATCTGATTCTATTCACACTCTCAGATGGGTAGTGGCAGTATAATATCACCTACAACTGAGTTTGAGCTGCTGGTCTAGATATTTTGGCCATTTACTGAGTTTCCTGGTAACTTCCCATACTTGGTTCCATTGTTTGCTATTGAACGCATCCACTCTGTGTTACTGATAAATGTTGATTTCAGGTGAAAACATGACTTTGCTTTATGAAGTACATATTATATATATGCCCATTACAAAGTAATGCAGTCATGAATATTTTCGATAGATAAACCAATATTGTCTGCACATAGTCATTGAATTTTAAATATATACATATATGGGGTCTACCTAATAAGATCGAAAACCCGCATACACATACATGAAAATGATAACACCGAGACGAAAACACCGAATCTTCAGTTAAACAACTCCTCACATAACCAACAAGTTATCTAGGGAAAGGATGCAGTCAGCCAACATTTGGGAACTTGCCTTTTCCCCCACTATAATGCAATCTCAGAGTTGGCATAGTTAGTTAAGGGGGTGTGGGGGAGCAGCCCCTCAAATTGGTGTGTGTGGGTTTAAAGTGCTTCAGTGTTTCCATGTGGTTTCTTGTACTTGTTGGCTGGCTGATTACTTTCCCTTGGTAAATTCTCAGCGTTGTGTGGAGATGGTTAAGTGAAGATTCAGTGTTTTCATAACAGTGTTACCGTTTTCGTGTATGTGGGTTTTCAGTGTTATCAAGTAGACACACACATACACACACACACACACACACACACACACACACACACACACACACACACACACACACACACAGATCTGTGTGTGTGTGTGTGTGTGTGTGTGTGTGTGTGTGTGTGTGTGTGTGTGTGTGTGTGTGTGTGTGTGTGTGTGTGTGTGTGTGTGTGTGTGTGTGTGTGTGTTGACATTTCACTTTTATAATGCAATCAGTAAACTTAACTTGACAAAAATGTCACTTCCCCTTTCCAATCTTTGAGTGAGTCAGTCAGAGTGTCTACATAAGGACAATCCACAGGAAATACATAAAGTCCCTTTATAATTTGTAAAAATGAATAAAAATAACTGCAAAGTCTGTCTCTTGCTTTAACTACCTGTTAATAACTCTAACTTGCTTGCACACAGTTATGTTTGTCAATAATATCCAAATATTTTCTGAAATCATATGAACATTTACCTTTCAATGTAATACTTTCCCACATACTTATAGCATTACTTAACCAACTTTAAGTATCACTAACGTGGGCACTTGCTTGCAGAAGCCTTCTCATTGCCATAGACACTGCAACTAACCTGAACTCAGTCTATTTGCATATCGGCATGAGAGAACTAAAAATATAACCACTATGAATGTGCAGACCTCAAGAGTATGAATGCCATCCAAAGTTTCTGATACTGAAAGTATATTACTTTTTATGCAAGAAATACTACAAAAACGAGTAGATGGAAAATCATTTCTTAAATAAAAATATAAATATAAGTTCGATAGAGATAATATAGGGTCTCTCCTTAAAACATATTTATACTGGAAACAAGGAAACAAAAGAAAGGAAAGAAAGATCCTCTAACAAATGGAATAATCTGTAAAATGTATAAGCTATTTTTTCTAAAAATAATTCAAGTGCTGAATATTGCTTTAATACTACAAAATTCAAGGAGGCAGTTCTTCTTGTGTAGAAATACTGACAAACCCTACACTGACACACAATAAAATGTAGTACTACATTGGTCATATGCAACTATACATTTGTTAACTATAGATTATAAAATTTACGTAGATTTTCTTCACTAGAATAAAATTAACTTTACTCCTTCTAAAAGATTCAGATCAGGTTTTATAATGTAGGCACACAGAAGATAACATCAAAATAAAATGAATATTAATTGTTTATGCCAACTTTAATAGGTTTGAACTGATAATTATTAATCTAACTATAGAGAAGGTTTTTGATTCAATTAATTGGCAATATTTATTTTAAAGTACAAGACATATGCGTTATTCTATAGTCTTTAATAAAATTATTAAAAGTGTTATACATTAATTCTTATATTTATGTAAAATTCCCAGGGATTTATTAACATGCATGTATACATTGAGCTAAAGCCCACATGATTGTCCGTTTGTGCCAAGGAGCAGCAGTGGTCATTGAATATGTAAGATGCTAAGTATCCCTTCACATTGAACAGCACCTGCATGAGGCCAGAACACAAGCTAGTGGCCACATTGCAGTGTAACAGTGCTCGAGCACAGAGTATAAACACGGGATGGTAAATAAGCCTAATCCTGGTAAGCAAGCACACATAAATGGTACAATACTAGCAAGGGCAACTTGAAATACATAAATACAAGGCAAAGGGAACCTAAAAAGAAATTGGTTATCTAGAAATACATTCATGTATACCCCCCACCATCGTAATGATGGAGAACGCCAGAAAAAAATAGGGCCACTCAGGGATACTTTTATATGCCTTCAAAACTGAAATGCTGACAGGAGGAGATGAGTGTGAATTCATCATACATTTTTTCAACATGAATAAAAGGCTGCACATGTAATTTTAGTCATTAACTACTGTTAAGTATAATTCAACTATATTTTCAGCGTCACCACATTTTACAAAGGCTAAAGTGGGACAGAGCCGCAATGTAAGAAAATGAGGGAAGTTCATGAATAATAGCAACAGCTGAGAGGTATGATAGTTTACAAGGAAAATTGCATATATTGCAGGTAGTGTACAGTTAGATAACTTTACTGGCATTGTCATCTGTACTGGGAAATTAAACAAAGGCAGTAATTTATATACAAATAAACTGATGTTTTCTGTTCATGTTTGTTCCGAGTTGCAAAGTATGTTCAAATAAACATTTGGATTTGAAAATAAATAAATAAGTAAATAAAGTAATGAACTGATATTTGAACAGACAAAAATGTTAAACAAATGTCAGCTCTTATGTGCCTTATATGCACTAAAGAAACAGAAATGAAGGTATAATGGCAATTTACCCATATGTAAAAATGGGGACATATTGAAAAGATTAATGAACTTGTGCAAAATCCTTCCCATAAAAGTAGTCATTGCTGAAACAACCAGTTGTGGCACTAGCATGGATGTTGGGAATAGTAGGAAGTAAGAATGTTAATAGATCCCAAGTAGTTATGCAGTGCAATACAGAAGGACCTGCTACAGAAAAAGAACTTTCAATTTGAACAGTGTATTAACAGAATCTTATGTGACAGTACCTTGATACAGATGCCCTACTATAACAGATGGAAGATGTGCATAGTCAGGAGATGAGGGGTATGGCCATGTGACATATATTAAGATGCAAGTTCCTCAAGGCAAAAGTCATCTGAAGGCAGTTCATTTACATCTGAGTTGTGTGTGTAGGAATGTCAGTATATGCCTATAGACATGTTCTAGGTATGTAAGATAAGAAGATCACACATGGACAGCCCATAGAAGAAGTAAGCCATGAATGTTTACTTGCTGGCAGTATTGTGTCATGATGTATGCTACATGGGAACTGTTTCACTTTTGATTTCAGTGTGATTGGAATATAAAGTAGTTTTGGTAGTGTAACCATTATATTACATGTGTACTTCCTGCTGCAACTGCCACATATACATATGTAAATACAGTCTGACAAAATACACCTCTAAATGACACAAACAGATGCAGCATTAACAACAAGTCATAAGTAAAATCTTGGAAATTTGCATTTCACATAAAACAGCTGCACATGTTAGCACTGATTGTGTGATTGTGTGAATGTTGGCAGAGCTGAAGTGTTGGAGGCAAATTTTAACATTTTTTGACAAATAAATGACAATAACTATTTCATAAAACTGATTATTTAATGTGTTTTGTGCTAAATGATGCATAAGTAATATATCATTATACTGTTTTCCAGTTATGCTCATAAAAAACGTATACAGTGATGAGTTCTTTAACATCACCTAACCACCACAATAACATAAAGTATCATAACACATGTCCTATCAAGCTTTGCATCATGACACACAACAAGATCTGTGAATCAAGCCTTTCTTGCTTTTAACCATGATAATGTGTACAAAATGATTAAAGCCATACACTGGAGTGAACATATACAATGCACTCTAAGTTCCTCTTGGCCTGAGCACAAAAGGATGATGCAACACAAGAATTCACAACACAGTTATCAAGCAGCATACATTCAAAGGGAGAACCTGAGCAAATGTGTATTCCTTCCATTAAATGTAGTACAAAAGCTACTCTTTCTCTCCAGAATTGTAAATGTTTCCATTAAATAATATAATAAACAATATTCCTTTTGGGGAAGCAAATCCTGCCTGTAAGATTTCTCTGACACAATCAGGAGTACATCCTACCAAACTTGAACACCTGACAAAGGTCATACCTTATAGAGTTGTATATCAAGCACTGATGCTGCAGATAGAATTGTACCTGATGTGCCATGAAGCACGCACACATGAAGGGATTACATCAGTAGTGTGTTGGCATGGTTATGACTTCCCTAAAATATAGTCTTAGGCCTCACAGTACTTTAGCCCTGTTATTGTTCACACAGCTATGATTGTACAATATTATCATCAATTGAGTAAGCCATTATTGTCTGTCACTATTGTTTTGCATACCTGCTTATCTAAGTCCACATGTTATAGGTATTAGTGTTAACTAGATGCACCACAAGATAAATCTTACCACAAGAGTCATTGAACGCATATTTGAATGGGATAACTTCATTGATGTGTTGAAAGCCCATGTTTGAACTAAAAGGGATGCAAAACATTTGGGGGAAATATAAGATGAGGCAGTTTTCATGCCTGCTCTCTCTGTCTCTCTGTCTCTCTCTCTCTCACACACACACACACACACACACACACACACACACACACACACACACACACACACACACACACACACACACTATGTTGAATTTGCTGGATTTGAACATCTGCTTATTAACTGAACATGTCACAAGAAAAACCTTACTACAAGTCTGAGACAGAACATATTTGAATGCATGACATTAACACTGTGTTGCAAGGTGGCTTCAAAGTGAGTGAAAGATTAATGCAAGGCTTCTTCCCATGTCTGTGTTTTGTCTGAATGGAAGTGTATATACCACATGTGCTGGTTAATCCAGTCATCTCTATCATGATATATAACCAAGGCTAAAGAAGTCTATATAGGGAACGCCAAAGCTTTCAAAATTAATGATCCATGACATGTCAGGAAAAATGAAGTCTTTAATGATAACCACATCCAGTCCATGGAATACATCCAATGCAGTTCATTAAAACCACTTAAAATACAATCTGGTTTATCACTTTTGTCCCTCAGTTAACAAACGGGACTTTATCAGAACCATTGCTAGTTCATTAAACCAGCACTTATATGTATATTTTTAAACCAGTTAATTAAAATTCTGTTAGGAATTTAAAGGTACAGGTACAATTTACCTTTGGCTTATTAACATAAACAATTGATCAGCATGTCCTAATAGTAAAACCTCTTATCTTTACACAAAACTTAAATAAAGCCAAACTAAAAAAATAATAACAACCATGGGCTTAAATATATTATGCTGCATAAAAATAAACTTTTTTACAATTAATATATTAACATGTAGTAATATTCCATCACAAGAAATATGCACATATTCTTACTATTTTAAGTCATGTGCCCTAATCTTTAAAACAGGTGCTATGGATGTACATTCATTTAAATGAGGAGTTGTAGTGGCATTAAGCTTAAGCTCCCAAACCAACTTTCTTTTTTCTAAAATTGCCCCCAAGCACCTTCTCTACTACACCATGGGACCACTTCAATAATGCCAAATATTTTTTAAGAGAAGGAAAAAGTAAAGTATGTTTAAATAAGGCATTATTTACATTCTTATTATTAATAGTATGATAATGTTCATAAAAGAGTCTTCTTAGGTGTCCCTCTATTTTCCAAAATAGTATGATAATGTTCATAAATGCATCTTCTAAGGTGTCTCTCTGTTTTCCCAATATAAACAGTGTCTCACAGCACATAATTATAGTGTACATCACATGCCTGGGTGAATAGGAATGTGTTGTGATAGGCAGACAAAACATCAATATGTTAATCATAACTCATCATGCAGCAATAACCCATATATCAGTTAATTTATGGACATTGTTGTACTGTGAATGATAACTTTAGGGTGCATTGATCATTTGCATGAGGGATGACAATCACAGTTGTCAACCAGGATAGTGTCACCTAGGCATCCTTAACTGTTCAGCTCAAGATCATTGTAGGCAGTTCTTAATTACTTATCATTTCATTTTATAGGCTTTCTGCAATGTAACTATTAGACAAAGCTGTCAAACAGATGAAAGTACACTCCTTAATACTACTCTGCAAGTATGTGTCCAAAGGTCCCACTTTAGTGTAATACATTTGCAAGGCTAATGTGTTTGAGTGCAAACATCATTTACAGTATGTTGTATGTAAACAGCATCACATTGAAATCATCATATCTTGACTACAACAAGCCATTAAAACATTCACAAGTAATAGAGCCACTAACAATAATTTCTTTATGTTCAAATAATTTACTGAAGCTCACCACCAGCAAGATCATTGGCATGACCAATGGCAAAGTCTTAGTGCATGCATAATTATGTTTTGAGTTTTTGAACATAGAAAGGGAATTAGAAGTGATCTATGGTGCTTCATGCCTAGCTTTATGTAAGTAAGGAGTAAACTCATAAAGACAGTTAGGATTGTGACTCATCTCAGTACATATATGTGTTGTGTTATCTTTTACTGTTCTATAATTTACATGTGTTATGATTGGCTCAACTAAGTATTCATTATGTGGATAGTACAGGGATATCATGGGTTGGTTTAGTACAGGGTTATACCTCTCCACTGTCCACATATTTGTTGACTGTCCACTTGTTTAAGACTTGTGTTTCTTATGCAATATGTGTTTTTCTAGCAAATCATGGAGTACTGAAGTTAGTCCATAAAAAACATCTATGTGTCATGCTCTAGATAATGCTAAGTATTTTATCCTAGCACCTTCCAAGTATATACAAGCATTGATTATAACCTGCACCTAGTGTTTGAGAATTTGTCCTCCCATTAATGTTTGTTTTGTCTGGCCAGATGCCTTGTACTTATAGCTGGGAAGATATGAGCATGGTTGGGATAACTGTGGACCACATGAACGACTAAGCAGTAGACTACTTGTTGAATAACATATGTATCCATTATTTTATGTTATGAGAAATAAAAATGTTCATGATTTTAGAGCTGATGCTGGATTAGAACACATGCTAATCTATATCAACAGTCTGCAGACATGACCATAGCTGATCAGACAACAAAGCAATACAAATGCATGACATTAAGGGTAAATGGTATTTCATATACAATGGCAACAATATGAAGCAAAGGGCAATGTGTGCAGCATACTTCATAACAAGTCATGGCAGCTGAAACATCTCATGTAATGTACCTTCAACCCTGTAGCTTATTTGGCATATAATAACTGTATCCTCATGGTGCTGTCAGTGTTTCTTTCTACTGAACAGTGAGGCTAAATAAAGTTGTGTGATGCAAATTGTATCACTGTGGCTGAAGGTAAAATCTTCAGTTTTTGTCAATGTATATGAAATACCATTTACCCTTATTCACCACTAGTGCATGATGCTGCTGAGGACAAAAATTGTGGTGGTTACTTTATGGTCTAGGTTGTGTGTAATTATAATTTTTGCCCTGATTAAATGTGTGAAATGGGCCAATCAGAGAGAAGAACACAGGGGGAAGAATAAAAGAATGTGCAAAATGGTGATGGG
Source organism: Protopterus annectens (assembly GCF_019279795.1). NCBI lineage: Eukaryota > Metazoa > Chordata > Ceratodontiformes > Protopteridae > Protopterus > Protopterus annectens. The sequence continues at coordinate 894,961,517 of NC_056727.1, read as the reverse complement.
AAGAGTACCATAGCTATCCACTTCTTCACAAGATAACTGTATACTTGTACAGTAATTTGAGAAATCTGCAATCACCTCATCAAGTGTGTATGATGACAAATTAACTAAGTTGTGTGGCCAATCTGGTCAAATGAAGTGCATCATTCACAAACATAGGTAAAATGGAGAGCTATGCATGGAGAGTATATATTTTGGTGAGACAGGAATCATTTTATTTTTTGAAAGAGATAAATATTGGGGAAGGTGTTTAGGAATAAGAGGATTATGTAGGTAGGGACAGTTTGGTAGCAGGTGCAAACATACATGACTAACATGACAGACAGGGATGATGATAGATGTAAAAGGTTGGGGAAACACCATTATTGGGGTTAGGTAGGAGATTTCAGAAGTCATCTACATTGTGCATGAGAATAGTAAGAATCTAATTCACACCCCTTGAATGTTATTGCTGTCTGCTGTTTGAGACACCTGGGGCAGTGCTGTAAGAGGAATTGACTTAGCTATACAACAGAGGACATTCTCACTTCTGCCAATGCAGGTACCAATGCTCCTCTCCTTTAAGTCCTCCACCAGCTCTTACAGCTCTTGACAGGTGACATAATAATCTCTTCTGGCACTACTCCCAGAGGGTACCCCTGCACTTACAGCCAGGGTAGCGCTGCCAGATGTAGGTGAAGCAGGTAGAACAAGAGTTGTGGAGGCAATGCTAACAGGTTGTGAACCAGAAGTGTCTGTGCTACCTGTGGTGCTGCCGGCACAGCCACCTGTGGTGGCATGGTGGTCCAATCCTCTGTGGCTGGTCTATCTCCTTGTGCTCATAATCCTTTGTGTTGCAGCAGGACTTATGTTCCAAAAGTTTAAACAAACAGAGAAATAGGGTGGGGGATAAACAACATAGGAAACACCATCAATGTTATATCCTTTAATATATAATATTAATCAAAATTAACACATAAACATGTTAACCTTTGACACATCCACATATGAATGTGACACTACACTAGGTAGGTTTGTGAGTGTTGCATATATGATACATGCATTCCAATTACAGAAATGTCCATTTACAATTATTGCAATGTCATTATTAGTTAATGTTTGCAGACCATTTACTTTATTTTAGGTCATAAAAGCTAATTGTTGCTGCTTGGAGTTGAATCCACACACACACACAGATATATATATATATATATATATATATATATATATATATATATATATATATATATATATATATATATATATATATATATGGGTTCACTTTAAATAATCGAATGTTCAGAACATCGACGTTCTGATCATCGAGACCAGAACATCGATGTTCAGAACATCGAAGGTTTAAATTGGAAGTGCCAGGTAAGTGAGATTGTAGAATGTTGGGTGTGTATGCAGGGCAGCAAGGTGCCCTGCATGTTGTGTTTGTGTGTGTGCCATCTGAGTGTTGGCATTGCAGGTAGGGTATGGGAAATCTCCCGTTTAGCGCTACCGCATAGAGCGGTAAATGGGAGATTTCCTTTACCCCACTGTAGTGCGATCTCAGAGTTGGAATATTAAAGTAGGGGGGTGTAGGGGCACAGCCCCCCATATGAGGGGAACTGAGTTTATTAATCTCTTTAACACACATTGAGAAAGGAGCCATAAAGTCTGTACAGTACATAATTTTCTACATTACATACATCAGTACAATAGACACTTGAGGCGATGACAAATCTTATTCCACTAAAGGCATGTTCAGACATATATTGAAATATGTGTTGCTCACCTCTTCATTGTGTCCCTAAGACCTAATGCTGCTAATAGTAAGGACTTGTGTTTTTGCCAGAGAAAAATTGGTAGCACCATACATGTGAAAGTGTGCTTTATATTTATTATGATCAGTGTTATGATTAACACACTTGAAACAAATAATTAATTTATTTAGCATGCATTAAACAAATTTGTATTGCAGGTTTCATCTTTCAACTTGCCAACTGTACTTCATGCTCAAGTACAACAAAAATGGATTTTACTATGTATTTTGTGAACATTTTATGATGTAAATTTAATTAGTGTACATACAGCTTTAAAAATTTTGGCGCACTTTTTATCTAGGGGAAGTTAAATAGGAGGGGTATTCTGTGTTTCCTTTGTACTTGAAAAAGCCCTGCAAGTGAGTCAGGGTGAAAGCGCTTGTGGTGAATTTTGAATAAAAAAAGACCATTTTACTACCATCTTCCTGTGTCGCCCGAACCATTTTTGTTGGAATTTATTTGGTACTGTATATACAGTTTTTCCACTGGTTTTAATTTATTGGTTTTCGTTTGTGGCTTGGGCGCTAAGGAGATGGCTACTTACAATGGTGTAACAGTGTTGGGAGAAGGAACAGGTCAATCGGACCTTGATTGTTTACGCTTGCAACAAAATGAAGTTGCAGCAGTTTTACTCAACTTAAGCGGTGAGATGAGGAGTTTGAAAATGGACTTTGCGCGCTTCATTGAGATACTTTCCCAGACCAATCATTTGGTTCCCTGTGGGCAAGGTAAAGGAGGTTTAATCAATCGGGTTGTGGCACCAATGAATGGGCGTGAAGGAGAGGCTTCTAATGGTTCCCTTCGTGACTTCCTTTCAGCTTCCCTGGTCAGTTGTGGAAGCCAGTCTTTATTTTCAGGGACCTGCAATGGGGAAACGGAAGGTTTTTGTAGGAAGGGAAGGATCTACAGGTGGCCGTAATGGACAGAACGAGTCACGAGGTGTTCAGGTTGGACGCCCTGGCTCGAATATACTTCAAGGTACTGTTATGCATTCTGCCCAGCCTTTGCTGGCAGAATATAAATGTTTTAATAACTTAAAAGAATGGTTTGACAACACTAAAGATAATGGACACAGCTTTAGGACTGACCTAAAAAGAAAAGGTGTTGTTGCTGAATGTTCATTTGCTATGGGCTCCTTAAAGGAGGGTATGAGGGACTTGGAGAATAAATTATACAAAATTAAATGTGTTAATTTAGATATTTTATATTTAGAAGAATGTATTGCTAAAAAAGTTGTCCCATAGGGACTGAGGGTATGTAAATACCCCGAGGGGTTTCTGTATGATGATTTTATGTTGAGTGAATTTAACAAAGTGTTTGCTGAGTGTGGCACTAAAATGATGATCCTGATGTTAAAATACTCTAGGAAAAAAGTTGATTACCTGATGAAAGAAGCTGAAAACTTAAATCAAGCCATTAGGAATGATTTGTTATTTGATTTCAACAAGGACATTTATGAACATATTTTTACCGGTGTAGAAAGGAAATGCGAGGATGTATTTTTAAGGAAACAAAAAAAGTTGTTTAGGGATGTAAAACAATACAGTGAGAATAGGGCGTATATTTTTAAAGGCAAAGTCTTAAAAGAGGGTCCATGCACCATCTGACCATTTAGAAGTTTGCGATCAAGGACAAAGTGATTGTGGTAAGAACTTTAATGAAGGGGTTAATTTACAGGACCCTGTTGTGGTTATAGACAATAGTCCCCTTTCCCCTTGTTTAAACACCCCTAACCCTTTAGACCCTAGGGTGGGTCTTGATTTCATCGAATCTATAGACCAAGGTGGGGAAGAAGGGGAAGTTAGTGAACAGGATTTTTCTTGGGGGAAGGGGAAGGTGAGGAACCCGGTGAAAACCAAAAGGAAGGGGAAGGCATAGTTGTAAGTAGAGATAGAGTGACATACTCCTACAATGGCTTTAAAATCTTCAGTTTGAATGGTGTGGAAATTAAGCATGAACATTTTTCCATTTTTATGAAAGGTTTTAAATTTGTACCCTCTGTTAAGTTTGATGTATGTGATACACTTATTGAGCTGAAGTTATTTACAAGAAAATTGAATTTTTCTTTATTGTTTGAAAATGCAGAAATAGGTAGTACAGCTCAATTTAGGAAGGCAAGTACTTATAATCCCCACTTGCATCCAGCTTTGCAAGTTTTTGAGGAGATTTGTGCTTCAGACATTTACAATTTTAGTACGAATAAAAGGCATACAAAGAAATATGGTTTCAAAACTAATTTAACCAAGGAAGAAAAATATATTCTAGAACAGCTTACTTCAGACCGGGAGATCCGTATTATAAAACCTGACAAAGGAGGTGGTACAGTTTTAGTAAATACATTTCTTATTCTAGTAAGATTTTTGAAATTTTGAATGATATTAGTGTATATGTTCCTGTATTGATTAACAAAATCAACATTGCTCATAGAAAAATTGATTTAGCCATTGAAGAATTAATGCTAGAAAACAGAATTGATGGTAAATTAGGGTCCGTTTTAATTAACAGGAAGCCTAGAATAGTCTCCTTCTTTGGCATCCCTAAAATCCAGAAGAGTACTACTGACCTGCCATATAGACCTGTTGTGGCTAGTAGGGGATCAAAAACTTACCTTATAGCCGCATTTTTGGATTATTCCCTAAAACATGTTATTGATGACTTTGGACATCTGCTTAAGGACTCATGGGATTTTCTATTGGGATTGGCCTTGCAGTCCTATAAAGGGAAATGTGTTTTTTGACCATTGATGTGGTTGATTTATTTTCATGTATACCAACAGAAGAGGGTTTGGATTTGTTTTGGTCAGTATTGAATGAAAAAAAGTCTTTATTAAATTTTGAAGTAGACCTTTTGGTGGAACTTATGAGGATGGTATTGGAAAACAATTTTGTGTTTTTTGAGGGGGAGACATTCAAACAGGTTAGATGGGTGGCTATGGGGGCAGCTTGTGCCCCCATTTATGCCAACCTGGTCCTCCTCAAATGGGAACTTCAGTACCTGTTTAACTCAGTCTGTTGGGAAAACAGGGTATATTGTCGCTTTTTGGATGATACATTTATCATCTGGGACGGTCCAGTGAATAGCATTACTAATTTTCTTGAATTCCTTAATTCAACTACTAATTTTTTTTAAATTTACATTCAAGTTGGACCAATCAGGAATTGATTATTTAGATGTAAGGCTGGATAAAACTGATGGAGGTTAAAAATCTAGGATTCACAGGAAAAGTACTTTTAGTAATTCCTATCTGCCCTACAACAGTGATCATCCCTGGAAGCAGAAAAAAAGTATTGTGAAGGGGCAGATGATTAGAGCAGCGAGAATGACTTTGGAAAGAGTAGATTTTTTTTATCTGAAGTTGAATTTATTTCTGAGTTATTTAAACTGAGAGGTTACCCTATTAACCTGATCGAAGAGGCTGTAAGTGAGGTTACAGTGGGGTGGGGTGTAAGATACCTTCCCCTTTTAGGTAACCGATCACAAGATATAATCAAGGAAAAGAATACGGGTGACCAAGCCTTTGGGAAAGCATTGGTTTTACAGCGTAGTTTTGCTTCTAGGGAGATTCAAAAATTAGTTAAAAGAAATTGGAAAATGTTGAAATTTAATAAAGATATTGTAAGTAAGGTAGGGGTGAGTCCTATGTTTGTTTTCAAAACAGGGACCAACTTAAAAAGGCTTTTTGAGAATAATAATAATAGGACTAGTTCTTTTGAAAATGTGGAAGATGCGGGTATTGTAAATATATTTGTGAAAAAGCAAATGTCACCTTAGGTAATGTAGCTAAGAACAGTGTGTGGTTTAGAAAGGGTAACTGTACTACTAAAGGTATAGTTTACCTGGCTTTGTGTAAGGGTTGCCCCAGTTTTTATGTAGGAAAATCAGAAAGGGCACTTAACAAACGTATTTATGAGCACACCTATAACATTAGGAAGAAGTATTTAAATAGTGCATTGTATAGACAGTTACATATGGAACTAACCCACCTCCTCGGGTTTCTTTTTGGTATCTTGGAACAAGTTCAAGTAGACTCAAGGGGTGGGGATTGGGAGAATTGGCTTTGTTGTAGGGAGACTTACTGGCAATTAAAATTAAATGCAACCCAACCTCCAGGATTAAATGATCATATGATTAGGAGGTCTGAGAAGTTTTGATGTATTTCTAACTAGTGTTTTTTTCCCAGTATGTCTTTTGACCTTGACATTGGGGAACAATGTTTAGTAATATGTGTATATGTTAAATCTGTATAAAACTGTTTTTTATGAGTTTTTTATGTGTATTTACGTTGATGGTTAGAAAGGGATTTTACTATGTTATTTTGTGAACATTTTTATGATGTAAATGTAATTAGTGTACATACAGCTTTAAAAATTTTGGCGCACATTTTATCTAGTGGAAGTTAAATAGGAGGGGTATTTTGTGTTTCCTTTGTACTTGAAAAAGCCCTGCAATTGAGTCAGGGTGAAAGCACTTGTGGTGAATTTCGAATAAAAAAAGACCGTTTTACTACAGTCTTCCTGTGTCGCCAGGACCGTTTTTGTTGGAATTTATTTAGTACAACAAAAATGTGACTGACAACAATTTACTCTGACCCTTACATTAAAACAATTTATAATCTGGATTCAAATTCTTTATTGCTTGTACTGCTGCTTAGAACTTATTGCATTAACACATTAAGACACAGAGAAAGTTGCACAGCAACTGTATTTTCTGCGCTCAGTACTGTCTAGAGTGCTGACTAATCATGAACACTCTTATATGCATGACCGACAGCTAAGTGTTTATGCATGCTAGAATACATTCTTGAGTTTTGCCTTGGGAAGTGAACTGTGAAGCATCATGCAAAGAACGAAGTAAAAAAAACTACATCAGTGTGCTGATTTATCCGTTTGGTGGCCTTATACAAGTGATTGTTGAGAGTAAAGATTGCTACTAAATATATAAAAATATATCAGTCGGAACCCCATACCTTTGGCATTGCCATAAACAAATAACATCTTTTAACAATGTTTGCCACATGATAACTTGTATTTCTTATAAACCTCATCTTGTATTCCTGCCATGAGAATTACTGAGGAAAGACATATGCAGACATTTACTGCAGGTGATGCTGTACATAGCATATATCAGTAGAATGAACACCTGTGGTAATGAAATGCATTATTTTCATAAATAAATGTTCAGACATTTTATTACAACTGTCTTGATTAGCTATTCATATTCCCCAATTCATAATGTTGGTGATTTTACTTCCTTAGACTTTAGGCCAGGAAATATTTAGAACATCATGCACATAAACATGTGCTTTTACTATAATGAGTCCTAAGAAGACTACTGGTGGCACAGATCAAGTTTTCTTCTTTATCATCCATTCTATACACTTCTGTTGTAACAATCAAAACACTTAAAATAGCAAGTGTACTTCAGGTTGAAGTACACATAAAATTATTTTACTGTGAGCACAAAATAGAAAATATCCAAAATGTGGATTCAAACCCTGCACAGCTTGTGCTGTTCTTCAGAACTTACTACATGAACACATTGAACCACAGCAAAAGTGATATAATATGTGCTTTTCAGCACTCAGTACTGTCCAGAGTGCTGTCTGATGCCCACTGTAACCAGTTTCCCTTGCAACAGAGACAGCTAAATCTCTGGACATGACAAATAAATTGTGTTTTTGCCTTAGAAAATGAACTGTCATCCACTGGGAGACATTGTCATTTAGTTATTGTTTATTTTGTTTTTACTTCTCATTTAGTTTATGTTATTTAATTATCATTGTCTGTTACTGATGCTCATTGCCAAGTGTCATGCAAGTCAGTGGCATGATTTATCATCTTTGTAGTCTGATATCATTAAAATGATGACATTAAGGATCTTTACTTTCGCACAGACATCACCCGCCCTAGATTTGAAACTTGAAACTATGGCACTACCAAGAAACATTGATATGATTAACAGTGTTTACCACATCAGCACTGATATACTAAAAATATAGAAATTACAGTACATACACTCCGATTTGTAGCTCTGAAATTGTATATTTACAGAGCAATATAAACATGCTGCCTCAGTTGCTATTTGTCTTCCACAGTAGAAGCCTTGCTGAATGTGATCCTTCCAGCATAGTTTCACACCTGTCCAAGGCTGCAATGGCATAGTGTTAGCACAACTGCTGTGGCTGTGCTCCTGCAGACTCTAACACAGTACACCTCACATTGCCCATGACACCTCACTTACACAAATTGTTCAAAGTGTCTTTATAACTTAACTTCTTTACATCTGGAGGTACCACCCCTGACAATGCATACTTGTTCTGAAAATTATCTCTCTCTCTCTCTCTCTCTGCCCACACACTCACTCACACACACACACACACACACACACACACACACACACACACACACACACACACACACACACACACACACAAACATGCATTTATTGCTTTTGTGTCAGGCTTGCCTTTCTGTAACCCCACCTCCACCCCAACCCTGTGCAAGTGGCGTTGACTTTTCCCTGCCCTTTGTACAATTCTTTGTGAGATAAGGTTATCTATATCTGATGTACAGAGTCAAATGCCTGGTTTAATCTGCTTAAGTTCAACAGTGTCATTAGTTGTAGTGCACATGTTTGTAGTCATAGTAGTAGTAGTGGTAGTACAGCATTATTAGTTATTTATTAGTGGTTGCTTGTATAGTTCATGCTAAGATTGCTCTGATTTTTCCTGGGTATCCGAATTGGGCTATTTATGTCTGATGCACAGCAGTAAACAGGCAGAGCATGTTTTCTGGACAATACTTGTTTTTTTGTCTTAATTATCTTTCTTTTTGTAGTTGTAAGGTTCTAAAACTATACTTAATCATCTACATTTGTAAATAATGTTGACATTGCCCTACAGCCTTTGGGTTTCTTTGACATGGGTCTGCTTTGCCTTGACATAGAGGTTGTAATTCATTTTATGCATTTAATAGCCTCATAGTTAGTGTGGTCTGTACATGTTGCATATATCACTCATATAGGTTACTGCTGATATTCCTGTATAGTTAATCAGTAGTTTGTTTTAATGAAGTACAGTACATAAGCATAGGGGTAAGCATTCAATTCTTGAGTACCAGTCCATCATTATCATCATCAACCTCCCTTTTTCCCATTTTTCTACACGGGATCATGGTGTTACATTAGCTGTCGCCATCTCTCTCTACTCAGTTCCACTATCCAACCTTTGTCAACACTCATGCCTGACTGTCATAGGTCTTCTCTCACATAATCCATTCACCTCTTTGGTGGATGCCCTAATTTCCTCTTATCTACTTCTTCTGTGTCCCAAATTTTCTTCACTAGATTAACATCTGCTTTTCTGCACATGTACCTGAACCACCATAATCTGTTCTCTTTGACGATTTTTGCAGTGGGAGCTACTTTGGATTCTGCTCTTATGTCCTCTTTTCTTCATCTGTCTCACAGTGTACATCCTACATCTCAGGCACTTCATCTCCATCACTTCTATCCTCAACTGATGCGCTACCTTTACTGCCCAGGTTTCTGTACCATAGAGTAGTATTGGTCAAACCACTGTTTTATACACCTAATTTTTCAGCCTGTTTCACATTTTTCTATTCCATTGCCCTATCCTTTCCTGAAGTTCTTGCTCAGAGTCTGCCTATAATGCCACATCATCTGCATACAGCAACTTTGTTGCTCTGTCCCCTCTGACTTGTTTGCTAATGTAGTCCATCAATGGTATGAACAGCAGCTGGCTCAGAGCTGAACTCTGATGCACACCCACTCCCACTGGGCACCTCTCTGTGAGATCAAATGCTGTTTGTTCTTGAGTCATTGGGTCCTTGCACATAGCTTGCACTAATTCTTCAAATGTTTCTGCGACTTAGAACCACATAGGACTACCAAAATCAGCTTTCCTGGGACATGGTCATGTGCTTTCTCCAAGTCTAGGAATGCCCAATTGGACTCTTCCTTCACTTCTAGTGTCTACTCAAATATCTATCTCACTGCAAACATTGGGTCAGTTGTGCTACATCCTGATCTGAATCTGAACTGCTAATTTCCCATCTTATTTTCCACTGCTGAGCATACTCATTTATCAATCACCATTTCAAGAACTTTCATGCAGTGTCACTGGCGTTTGATACCTCTGCACTGACCACAGTTGTGTATATCCCCTTTGTTCTTAAACACTTGCACTAATATGCTTATTCTCCACTCATTTGGGATACACCTTTCTCTCCATACTACTATGAGTACCCACAGGATCCATTTTTCCACTATCTTACCCAGCATCTTTATCATCTCTGCTATGACCTCATCAGAGCCTCCTGCTTTCCCTGATTTCATTTTCTTTAGTGCTGTTCTTACTTCTTCTGTGGTGGGTTCCTCCTCTTCTCTCATTGTAGGCTGTGTCTGGGGCAGTACAGCTTCTGTGGGGTTTTCTTCATTCAGAAGTTGCTAGAAGTACTCCTTCCATTTTCCTTTGTTGTCCTGTCCACTGGTGAGCAGGTTGTTGCTGGCATCCCTTAGGAAGGGTGTCTATCTTCTTTATCTTTCTGTCTTTGCCTTGCAACCTAATATGGTTTCTTTGTATCATCTACTGAGTCGCTTTCCAGAAGCTGTCAAAGTGCCTCTGATGCCTTGTTCTTTGCTATGGCAACTTTTTTCTTAGCCTCTTTTTGTAGCCAACCAGAATTCCTTCTCAGCTAGGTCCGTCTTTTCTATCTACCACTTTTTCCTGCACTCCTTTCTTTTGATGACTCCCTGGACTTCTTCATTTCACCACTAGCTTCCCTTATGTATCGTATTTCTGTACTTGTCTCTGCCACATGCCTGTTTTGTAGTTCTCACACAAACTGATTGAGGTGCTACCATTCTTCTTCTACTCTATATATTTCCTCTTCATCTTGACATGCTAGAACCCTCAGTAATTTCTTGAATGGTCGTGCTTTCTCTCCAGTCAACTTTCAGGTTTTCAGCCTGATGTCTGTTGACCATAGAGCCTTCTCTGACCACTGCTTGCAGCTGATTGTGCTAACTAGTGGTTTACTGTGTGAGCCAACTGTTTCACTGGGGATGACTTTGCAATCACTGATTCTACCCCAATGCCCTTTCCTTACTAGGAGGAAGTCTGCCTGAGTTAAATGTTTGCATTCTTGAATGTGATTTTGTGATTGTCTCTCATGTTGAACCATGTATTGGTCACCATCAAGCCATTTGCCATACAAAAGTTTAGAATGGTCTCTCCTTTTTTATTCCTGTTGCCCCACCCATGTATACACAGGCAGTCGTCATATTCCATCCCCATATATGCATTCAGGTCAACCATTATTACCATCAAGTCATGCTGTCCTGCTTTGTCTAATATTTTAGTTATTTTTAATTATTTTTTGTTTACTGGGAAAGTCTGATATGGAACTAAGGCAATTTTCAGCTGAGGCCTGGGGAGAAATGCTCCAGAGGCATGTCTTTGTAATAGGTCCTGAAACTGCTGTCTGAATCCATTCTTTTCCTCACTATGGGGCATAGGCTGAGATTATGAATACTGCCCTACCTTACACTGGAGTCTGATGCCATAAGTCTGTCACTATTTCTGATGACATCCCTGACTGCATTCTGAAGTCTCTCCCTCACCACAATTCCCACTCCATTTCTAGCCTGTCCTCCTGAATAGTAGACTTTGATTCCCAATGTCCTTCCATCATGTCTCCTGGATACATAGGATGTCCATCTTCCTCCTTACCATCATATCATCCACTTCCAAGCTCTGTGCTGTCAGTGGACCTACACTGAGTGTAGAAATTCTTATTTCATGCTTGGCAGGTTGATTAGTTTTGCATCTAACTTTTGCTCAACAGAGCTATCCTAGGTAACCCAAACTAGGCAACTGGACACAGTAACTTATTGACCCAGGGCTACTGGGATTTATGTCAGACACACACTGGCCGGTAGGGGTACATACACTCCTAACACCATTAGCATGGGCCCCTGGTGTGAGTCAGAGTAGGCCAGGTCCTCAATCCACTTATCACTGGTACCCATGCCCATTTGGCAACATTAGTCAACATGACTAAATCACCTAGAACCATACTTGTACACTATCGAGTGGCTAGCCCAGCCACAGTGTACAGTCTATGACTCATGATCTTCTATCTTGAGAATACTGTGCACCAAAGTAGATACCCACACCACAATAGATACCCAAAGCAGTTGGTCTATATAACTTTTCTCCCGTAGGGCCCCATTTAGAGTTTGTGCTGCTGCCCCACAGCTCCATTCTTGGGTGAGTTTGAGATAGACACACTCAGCATGTTTTTGGGAAGTGGGCTGAATCCTAGAGAGACACATAGAGAACATGTAAACTCCAAGCAGGCATTGGATGGAGGTCAGAATCAAATCTTGTACCTTGTGCATGGAAGGTGAAGACCTTAACCATTATGGCAAATGGTCTCCCTTATGTAGTTTGGGGTTGCCTATGTCTGATGCTCACAGTAGTCAGACATTGCATTGGTAAGTAAAGGCTGGTAAGTCTGTACGCCTCACTGTTATAGTTTGTATGTGCTTAGCTCCTATTATAGTTTAATTAAGTGGTGAGTGTGTGCACTATTTGCTGCCAATATATCAAACATGTTTCTGTCTGTCATGATCATGGGTTACTCATCTGACCCCCTCAGTTGTGTTTGCTGGCCCTGCCTGTGGTGATGGGAACTGCTGTTCTTGTCCTAGGTCTCTCTGGTGCAAATGTTTCCTGAGTATGATGTTATGTAATATAGCCCAGACTGTTAGTATTTTGGCAGAGGTGACAGGGTCATATTGCACAACACTTTAAAAAGCAACGGAGATCTTGCTTTTTCCATTGCTTTTTTCAAAATTGTCTCGGTATGTTAAATGAGATTCTCCATTGCTTTTTTTAAAGCTGTCTCGCTATATTAAACGAGTTTAACATAGCGAGACAGGTTGCAAAAAGCAACGGAGATCTTGCTTTCTCCATTGCTTTTGCCCAGAGCTCTGATGTACTGCGTAAGTATACGCATGCGCAGTACATCAGAACTGCAGCAGAATACCAGACAGCTGCGGAAGGGCAGCAAGGAGGCATTATACAATGCTATTATTTAAGAAAAGTAATTATTTTTTTTCTTAAATAATATTGTATAATAACAATAACCCACTTCTGGGTGTGGGTAATGCTGGATTTACCCATGGTTGTCTTTGTTTGGCCACTCGGGCTTTGCCCTTGTAACCAAACCAGACCAACCATGGGTAAATCCAGCATTACCCACACCCAGGCTTGGGTTATTGCTATATTAATAGACAGGACACTTATACTATGTATAACTGAGTTACACTGGTGCAATGTTGATGCACTAGAGGAACCCAGAGGCAGTGTTTATGTAGTAGTTATTGAGTAACAGTGGTGTAATGCTCATACATAAGAGGTCCTCTGCTCTATACATTAGCATGGCACGTCACATGCCTTTTACGCAGATGAATGTTAATGATGGATAATGAGGTGTGGAGCAGAATACATAGGAAGATGTATGATCTAGAGATGCCAAAACACAGAATAAAATGTGTTGCATTCTGTGAATACTTTGCAAAAAGTAACTTATTCTAAAAACCCATATAACTACTGGTTCAATTCAGTTTCATAAGGTAAAGGAAAAGGAGGAAGGTTAGAGGAACAGCAAGTTTTAAAATATATCAGACATAAATACATATACAGATATGTTGAGAGTTACTGTTAATCCGTCTAAATAAGAAACTCAACAAGAAAGACACAACATGGTAGCAGCAGGCAGGAGACACAGAACCAGAGTCAGACAGAGAATTAGAGTAGTCAGGAAGCTGTGGACGTGTGCAAAAAGGACAAGGGCAGTAATAAGCCATCTACTCCAAATGTGCATCACACAAGGGAGATATTATAGATCATGACAGAGTAACCTCAGGGACATTATTGATGACATTATAATGAACGCATTTTGCTTGTTTAGGTTTACTAACTACATTCTCTGCAAGAGGCAACATTTATACTTGGCCTTATAACTGCACTTATTATTCTAAACCACTACAGATCAGACAAACTAGGGGAGAACTTGTTAACAGATGCCGGCTGTCGTTCCTTGAGGGTAGTGCAGTTTTCTTTTGCCACAGAATAACTAACCCACTCAGAATGATGGATACCTGTTAATACATTACCTGTCATGACTTACAAGCTAATTCTGGAACTTATTCTTCTGGCAAATAGCACTAATCACAGTCTTGATTCCTGACCTCCTTGTCTTATCTGCAGCTTTAATAATAAATCAATATATCCCTATGTACATACATGTTTACTGTCATTGTAAAGTCTGTCTTTCTCTGTTACAACTTGTCCATTTCTGTTTAGTTATCCAGGTAAATAGCATGAACTTCCATATACATCAGCCTTCTTTGAGTAGCAACTATCTGTGAAACTACTTGCAGTACCACTGTAAAACTATTTGCCATGCATTTTCTGTCTTTGAATAATGTAGCTGCATGCTTACTCTGATTTTTCCATTATTCATGTCATTTGCTGTGTGTGTGTGTGTGTGTGTGTGTGTGTGTGTGTGTGTGTGTGTGTGTGTGTGTGTGTGTGTGTGTGTGTGTGTGTGTGAATGGTCTGTGAAATATTATGTAAAACAGGATGTTGTAGCGATATAATCTGTACTAGGATTGCATTGCCTGTAAGATAATCTGACATGGGAAGATGCTAAATGATTATCACAGATTTAGAATGACAAGAAAGATATTTTCTTTGCTGAATAAAAACTGCAAGTTGGCCACCTGATAGACTCAGTGACTACAGATGGCATTACATGGTAGACTGCGGTACCACATATTGAAACTAATAAATTAGCAGTCTTAATATGTTGACATTTCTGCTGTATTAAAATACAGTATACTACGGCTACCCTCTCATTCCTTAGATTTGATTATAAGAGAAGAGTATGACATAACCAGTACCATTTCATAGTGGGAGTTTGGCGTTAATTGGGCACATAGTTTTCGGACATTGAATAATCCACAGTATGGAGTACATCTATAGTAACTAACATATGGCTTAGATATGTATAGCAGTGTTTGCAGCTATGTAAACAGCTGGGTGGGAAAGAGGTGAGTTTTTTTTTTTTAGCATATTTAAAATTTTCAGTGAACAACCTTACAGCTATAAGATTATTTGTAATTTGATGAAACTGTTTCCTCACAAAACTAGTTTGATTCTTGTTTTTCCCAATATCTTTCTTTCATTTATAGATGTACTGGTATGGAAGATTGGAACATCACCTTAAGTAAGAGTGAAATAATAGGATTGTGGTCTAGTGGACCAATACATTGTGCTTTTTTTCAGAATAATATTCACCAAATGTGAAGTAGTCCTTTATGAGTGTAGATCAAAGGAGATGTGAAGGTTTATGATTATTACTACTACATCTTGCATTGCAAGAGTACAAGTTCTAACATTGTGGTATTAAGATTGATACACTGAAATTCTAAGGTAGCAAGTTAGTTTGTTACGGCTGTAGAATATGTAACAGATGTTGAAATAGATGCTAGCTCACTGTAAAATGAGAGAATGTGCTAAGCAAAATATTATTAAAACAACATTCACATTGTTTAATGGGACTGAAGTTGAAGTTTGGAAACTGGGAGGTTTGGTTCTTGCATTTCAGTAAAATTCAAGAGCGAGAGTTGTACCCCAGACATGGAAAGGGAAACTAATGGCATTGTTCCCAAAGGAAGGTAAACACCAAGCTGACTCAGGGTCACACGGTTCAATCACCATTGTGAATTATTATTATAAAGTGTCTGTGACCCTACTGGCACAAAGATTGACTTGAATAATATAAAAAATTATAAATTTAGATTAGTATAGATGGTAGACTTTTGACAATATTAATATAATGGTGATTCAAAGGAAAGCTGAGAAATCAAATCAACACTACTTCTGGAGGGATTAGTTGTACAGAAAGCATTCAGTGGGGTCAGCTGGGAATATACATATGGAAGTATGTCGATCTATTGACAAACAAATCTGCTGAATTCTGGCAGATCGAAAAAAAACTGACAAAACAACTTTTGGCAAACCTCAAAGGTACAGCATTTTGCAGGAGGGTAAGCTTTGCTTGCATCCTCAGTGTGGACAGATATGCTCACACCTTCAAAACATATGTATATATACCTACGTTAAGGCTGCACAATAGTGGAGAAAATTGGAATTTGATTGTCAGTAAAAGTTGTTTTTGCAAATTTTCTTTCACCTGCTTTTTAATTGGGTGACTAGTATGGTTACTGTAGTGAAGCAAAACAAGTATTGTGTATTCATAGATCCATAAAACCTGAGTGAAACTATAAAAACCACCACACTAGGGTAAATACTTCTCTAAACTTGATCCTAATGGGGGGTGCAAAGCTAAGCTGGATAATTTTGGAAGAATTAAGAGCCACTAGACTTCTATTTGGTATTTTGTCAGCAGCTGAAGTTACCAAAGAAGATGTCCTTTGGGTATGTTTAGGGTATGGAAGTGTTAACAGTACTAATGATATATATGCTTGGGATGCAGCCAAAGAAATATTAGGCTGATTCAGTTATGGAATGGACAAAGAAAGCATAACCTCAAGCTGCATATATGTAAGGCTAAAACAGCAATGACAAAGTTAACTTCAGAAGGCTTGAAATTAGATGATACAGAAATGTGAGCCTTGGGTAGAAATACTGCTACAAGAAGAGACATAGCATATAAGATTTTTAGGGTTAATGTAATACCATTTGAAGTTTATTCTGAATGTGTCTAAAGTAAAAAATGCAGTTGAGGAATCTTTGAAACAATATGTGGGTTGTTATTTAAATGAGGATCAAGGAAATTGTCATAAATACATCAAATAGTACTTTTCCAGAGTACAATGGCCACATTGTTGTGTTCACAGGATCATAGGACCATAGGAGGCTACTAGGCTATCAACCTGGAGGCCATTTCAAGCCTATCAGTTATAACCTCCTTTACACTAGAAGCAATGCCTTTGCTAATCAAGTGTTCTGCGTAGAAACCCTTCCTTACTACAGTAGAAGCATGGTGGTCGAAATTAAGGTCGCAGTCTACTTGTGATCCCAGATCTCTTATCACTTTGTAGGTGCATAGGGTATTGTTGTTAATTTTATAGTGTGAAGGGACAATGTTTTAACTGAAGGAAATGATGATGCATTTCTTATCATTCAGTTTGAGACCACGACTAAGACAGCAGATACTGGTCTGCATAAGACCTTCCTGAAGAATACTGACAGCATTTGGGGATTCAATAATTGCACCCAGTTTGCAGTCATCCACAAATCTGGTCAGCCACACTCCCTTAGTTTTGGCCTGATCTTCTGACAAGTTTATATCAAACAGTAGGGGCCCAGCAGCCTGCTGGTGACAGGTCTTTTGGTTGATGTGGAGTTACCCTCTTTGATAGTGAGTGACCAGTTTGTGAGCCAGTTGACAACCCATCGTACAACAAATCCAGATAGAAATGCACCATGGGCAGTTAAAGGTAGCTTAGCAATCTAAAACTTAGCAACAAAAACAAACAAAGCTTATCCGCCATGAAGGAGGGTTAAATTATTTAATACTAAAATCAACAAATCCAGATGTGTCATTCAGCCAATACCCCACTGGACTGCCACCAATTAATGTGACATCCCTTACTATCCTGGTCAGCAACTAAGAAGCTTCAATCCTCACTACTAACTCCAGTGTGAGATTGTCACTTAATCAGGAGTAATATTTCACAATTTTACCCAAAGCGCAGAACTGGAACATGCTCTATTTCACGGGACTGGATTATATCCCTCTGTCCACTCCAAATGTAATATCTTATTATACACTTCAAAGCAATGTGTTCCAGTCTAGGACCTCTGACTCACTCATGCTCAAGATAAATTTAAATCTCACACACTCAGACACTTATGGAAAGCCTGATACAGATTTCCAGCTGTGTCCCCTCACCAATACAAATGGTAATGCTGCCACCAGAGTCAGACAGACCTAGATGGCCTTCAAAGGGTGAACAATTATTAAAAAATTAATTATCAAAATAAATGATAGCTATGACCAGAAGGAGCCAAGCCTTTGAGGTGACTTGGGTAGTATCATAAGCACTCTCTAATCTCTAAAGAACACACTGATTTCCAGTCACAATATAAAGTAATGAAAAACATGTAATAATAAATAAAATTATTACAAGAATGTAAATCAGTAACTTTTAATAAACACCAGAAGTCACTCACCAGAAATGTAAAATTAAACTGTGGGATAGAAGTCCATCATTCTAGAAAAACTCTATCTGAATAACTGAACTTTCCTAAACTAACTAGATAATACTGTCCTTGATCTAATCTAAAGCATAACAGCAAGGCAAAGGCAGTCTTACAGTTTTTGGTAAGTTCTCTTTCATGGGTATCCAGTGGCTTCAACTCTTCACTAATAGCTGCTCTTCACAAGCTGCACGACACTTGACTAACTGCTCACTGCTTAACTAACTGCTGAGTACTTGACTAACTGCACAACTTAACAGTGTCATCAGTCTTATTTTAAAAATAATAGTCAGCTGTTTGAAAAAGTTATTTTTCCTGTCAATCAGCTGTTCAAATAATCGCCTAGCAACCAGGAACATTCTAATAACATCACCTACCAACTGATTCTCCACAGTATGTTAGAATCTCTCTCTCAAACATGCACAATTAGAAATGTATCAAAACACTGTCAGATTCTTTAAACATTCTGTTTAAACAGGGAAATACTCAACATTTTAAAAAACATATTTACATTGTCACAATTAATCATGCTGGCATACAATGCAAGTTAATCTGAGAATATGCACAAATCTCCTGCCATACATGCTAACACAGATGGCGGTGTTTTCATTTTCTTCATTCCAGACACAATAAAATCACTCTTGAACGTAAAGTCAACTACAATTAGATGAGTAGTTTTGGCAAATGCTTTCATCAGATCTTGTCATACTGACTTTAGTTGATCAAATTTAAACAGAGGCTTAACCAATCAAACTCTTTTTCCTCAACTTTCACCCTTTCAGTAAAGTCCATAAAGGGAACAATGCATTTAGCATCTTACAACAAAGGGGCTTACATTCAGTTTGCTAAGTTTATCGGTAATCCCTGAGTGTGTGATTGTGTCAACATTGTCACGTCAAGGTATGTTGTTTGCACAGATTTACCCTCATCAATGACCCTGGTCAAATTTTTGAAGAACTCAAGGTTTAATAAGCAGCATGTGCCCTTGATGAAGCCAAATTGGGTTGGATCCAGGGTTTAGAGGTAGCCCATGTCTTTATTTATAAGGTCCATGATGATGCATTCCATGCCATTACAGATGAGGCTGGTCAGACTTAGGGGTTTATAATTCCCTGGGTCTGTTGCTAAGCCACATTTGTGGAGGGGAATAACTGTTGCTGTTCTCCATTCCACAGGAACAAAGCCAGTTGTTAGGCTGTGATTGAAGAGGGTACTTAATGGTGATGTTAGTTCATATTTTAGTTTGTTTAGAAGACAGCCTGGGATGCTATGTAGTCCCATAGAGGGTGTGTTTTTTGCCTTAGACAAGGCTTTAATGACCTGTTCTTCAGATATGTGGGGTGGAGAGAGGAGTTGGGGGCAAAGTTTGTGATAAGTTTGGAGGGGATAAGTTTGCTATCTCTGCAGGATCAGTGCGTGTTTGATACCGTTAGTCACTAGTTTGGTACATGCTTGGGTCCTACCTCTTAAGCAATGTGTGTAGTTGTAAAAGGTCTTAGGAATATGCTTGGCTGTGATTGCTAAAATTTTCTCAAAGTTACCCTTAGAGGATTTGACATGTTGTCTTGTTTTGTCTGTTGAGGCTGAGGAGGATGCTTTTCCATTGTTTTGGCCTCATCTTAGTTTCTTTAGACAGTAACATTTTGCATTTGTTGTAAAGTTTGTTGATGCTGGATGTCCACCAGGATGACTTTTGTTTTTACTTGAGGCTCTAGCTTTGATTCTCTCTGCAACAACTGATTCTATACACTTATACAAGTGATTGTACAGGGCTTTACTGTAAGCTTTGGTGTAGTTACCACTTCCAACTGGGGGCGAGGCTTGGAATGCATTTATACCTTTACCTAGGAGGGTATAGTTTGCTATAGTGAAGTTTATTAGTCTGACTTTGTCTCGCTTCATGAGTTCTGGTGTTAGTGCCAGTTTGAAGGTGACTGATTTGTGGTCAGAGTTAATTAATGAGGGTCCTACAGTTGCAGTGGTGCATCTGTTTGTCATGTTAGTGAGGACCAGATCTAGTATATTTTTTCCTCTTGTTGGAGAGTGAACAATTTGTTCCCAGGCATTTGAGTTAACAAAGTCAAGGAACGTTTGCACTAGTGAGTTAGGGCTAGAGTGGGTTTCCCAGTTGATGGTGGGATAATTGAAATCCCCCATGACCAGAGTGTTTGCCAATATTTGGATTAACTCCAGTTTGGTCAAGTAGGCCTCATGCACATCATAATACATGTAGGGGGATCTATAACTAGCTATGACTTGAATGGGGGTCTTAGTCACAGTATTCTGAACATTGAGTAACTCCATTGAGTTTTCCAGTCTAACTAGTCTGGAGGTGAATGTATCTCTAATATAGATAGAAACACCACCTCATTTGGTTCTCACATGTTGGTTTTGTGGTCTGAAGTTGTGGAAGGTGTTGTAGCCTTGGAAGGTCGGGGTACTGTTTGAGGCCTTGAAATGAGTTTCTGTGACTCTACAAACAGCTACATCCTCCAGTGACTGAAGTGCTTCCAGGGTGTTCAGTTTTTGGTTTAAGCTCCTAGCGGTTAGCAGCATAACCTGTTAGATGTGACTAAGCCAATCACATTACAGATCAATTAACATCAAAATGTTACCTGTGCATTGGTTTTGCAACATAAGAAAAGCATCTCACTATGTTTCCAGAGTCCTTAATGATGGTCAGAAATTATCTGCTGATAGTAAAAAAAAAAACTAGTAGCCTTAACACACAGAAGTGAAAGGTCTTATCAGCATAGTTGTAGGAAAGAAGAGCAGGTGGAAAGCGCAGGGTATAATCAAGGCATTGTTGCATACATTACCACCTGGGTTGCAGAGAATACTGGTACATTTATAAAGATTTAACATAAAAATGATTTATAACCTTGGAATTCATATACCAATAGCACATACACTTTCATAGAATCTTATATACAAAGATACCATAAAGAAATTCACCCATATCACCCAATACTGGTGAGAGATTAAAACCATTTTCTACTAAGTACATTTTCCCAACATATCCCAGTTGAAACATTAACCATTACCAATCTTATTATGTAGACTAGTTTTAAAGGTTGATGGGAAAATTCTGTGCTTAATATTTAAGAGAGATTCTATTCCAGAAACTGGGGATTCATTGGGTTCATACCTGTGATTCCAGCTGGAATTGTTCATGTGGTCATATAGGTTTATGTCTGTAGAGCAGGTGATCATTTTGTTACTTATCTATTTAGGTGAAGGAGTTCAATGGGTACAGGGTCACTGATAGTATGGAAGGCTGAGCAGAAATCAGAAGCATGCACTGAGGCAAAGGATGCTAATCTGTGAAAGTGGCTAAGGGTCCTACGATCTGAGATCCTTCAAGTGAGGAAATGTTAAGGCCTGTTGAGTTGGTTGAGGTACTTGGTAAGGTATGTGCAGAAGGGAGCATTATATTAATTTATGGAGCTAATAAGGGAAGAATAAAGTGGGACTAATTTGAATATTGAGAACATGTCACAAATGCTAATTTTATAAAGGTAAAAGGATTTTGTAATCATAACAGAGATAAGACGGTCAAAGGAGATTTTGTAATTAGATCAGGAACTCAAGAACCTGATGACAGAGTCAGATTTAATTGGGTGTTAATCTAGATGCCATGTAGTGAAGATGTTAGATTTATGAAAAGTAACTATGCTGTGTGTTTTGCTATTGGGGTCAGCCCATAACTGACACACAAGCATTTAGTTGGTCCAGCTGCTGATGGAGAATTTTACTACTAGAATAGGGTTTGACAGCTGCCCCTAACTGGATATAAGAAGAACAGTAGAATAGCTTTCATTTCAGAAATCTATATTCCAAAGAGGAAGGGGTCCAGGACAAAGCCTTGTGGGAAACCTCTGGTGACATTTTTCTGTCTTGAGCAAATAACCATGACTGCAACATTATATGTTGTTTCAGGAATCCAGATAGCTATCCAATAAATTATGTATGGATTAATGTTGAGTTGGGAGAGTTTGTCATTTGTCTTGGTGTAGGAAATAATATTGAATGTTTTGGCAAAGACCAAGTAGGTACAGTGCATTGTATGTGTTTTATCAAAGGCCTGTTGCACCCTCTTTAAGAGTCTAACTAGACTGAGGGGATATCATCTGCCTTTTACAAATTCAACTTGAAGAGCATCTGTAGATATAAATCCACTATGTTTTTTCTATGTTCAGCTATAAAATATTCCCTAGCCTTAAAAATAATGCAAATTAGACTAATAGACCTGCAACTTCCAGATTTAAAAGAGGGACTATAC
The DNA here is from genome assembly GCF_019279795.1 of Protopterus annectens. NCBI lineage: Eukaryota > Metazoa > Chordata > Ceratodontiformes > Protopteridae > Protopterus > Protopterus annectens. Next base: position 894,939,127 of record NC_056727.1, on the reverse strand, counting down.
ATGGACAGATTCTGATTGAAGAATTAGTGGAAGGTGCTTTTTGCTAGGTGGGAATTAATCCTTCATAGCATACATACAGTGATATTGACAGCATCAACAGAACTGATATTTTTAATTATGAAAAAAAAGTCTCGGTCCAGAGTGATTTTATGAGTGGAGATTTGATGGATTATTGTAAAGATGAAGTGATTGTTGTTGGTGTGAAGTTGGAAGTGAATTTGTCTACCAGAATACTAATGATGTCTTTGGGCCAGAGGAGAACACTGTATCATAAGATATAATTTCAATGTAAAATGATTAGTTACCTCCAAGCTTCCTGACATAGCTGAAGAAAGTCTTGTGTTTGTCTTTTGAATTGATTGCAATCCATAGTTTGGACATGCCAGTTTCTAAAGAGGTGTATACTTTATCTGGAAGTCAAGCTCATTCTTTCCAGATTACCACTTCGGTTGCTCTAACCATTATGCCATGAAAGCAGAAGTAATGCTGAATCATTCATACCTACACGAGTAGTGAGAAGACCTGGCTGGAGATATAGTTACCCATGTTATCATACCTCTCAACTGTCTAGATTTTTGCAGAATGTCCAGGTTTTTGGCTTATATTTTATGTCTGTCCCTCATAAAATTTGTGGGATTTTTTTTGGCAAATTACTTGGATGATCTGAGGAGTGAAGTCACTAAATAATGATATGCATATGTATTTCAGACTTCAAATCCTTCAGAAAATATAGGTTAAAATAAACACTGTTACTCTAGCAACCTTCTAAGTTTATAAGAACACTATTTAAAATATGTCCCTATTTTTCTGCCTATGTCCCCCCGTTTTGTTGGGTTTTGTCCAGATTTCTTGCACTAAGAGGTTGAGAGGTATGCATGTTATACCATCTCTGCCATGATTAAAAAGAAGATGAAAGAATTTCAGATATGTAAGGAAGACTATCTAGAAATTAATATGCTTAAATGAGTTGCTGCAAAAGGGTGACCAGAACATAAGACTTGTGAGCATTTACTTGGTCAATGTTTCAGTGCTCTAGCTTTTAAAAAGGGCTTCAGAGACACCTTACTATTGAGACCTGGTGATTTGTCAGCTTGATAACGTATAATCCATTTCTGTTCCACTGATGCTGTCTTATTATTGATGTCACCACCTCTAATACTATTGTGTATGACTTCTAGAACAAAAAAATTAAACTTATGTGCAATGCCTTTTTTCGCAACATGCATGGCCAATGCACTTGTTTCCTTAGCATTCCTAATGCCTCTTAGGTGTTCTAAAATTCTCTCCTTGAAGGCTCTATTTGTTTTGCCTATATAGAATGAAAAACAGATAGTTTGTTTGTTGCTTTTCGCTTTTTCGGTTTAGGGATTTGCACAGAAACAAAAATATAAAACGTGCTTGGTATGGCAATCAGCATATAAAGTGGTGCTAATCTCAAAGCCTAATTGTGGATGTTAGTTTCTTCACTGCTCAGACAAGGCAATGAATGTGTTAAATTGGTTCAGTGATTAGTGTGCCTCATTGGCTGCTAGAATGTTTAAAGATGTGACTTGAGTTTTAATATTTTGGTCTGAGGAAGCGGATGTAATCCGTGAAAGCACTTACCTTGTTGTGTTGCTATTAAAGAGTGCTGTGTTGGAACCAGTTTGCCTTTTTCTTCTCTTATTTTGCTGTTTCCTACATTGGTTCCTTTATCGGTTCAGAGGTTTGTTCTGACTTTACTGTTACTGTTTATTTACCTCTCACCGAGCATGGCTGCTACAAATGGGGATTTAGGTGTTACAGAAGAGTCAGCTCCTGCTTTGACTACTAAAGGACTGTACAATAATCGTTTCTACTCACTTTTAAATAATATGGTCAATCTATTATTGAGTGGAACATTGCGCTTTGAACATGAAGTGAATACTGATGATTTGAATGCGCATGAGATGTTTCTTAAAGATTTTTATGACTTGGAGTATAAGCTTTACAGGTATAAGCGACTGCAGTGGCAGCGCTTCCACCTTGAAGCTTCTCTTAAAATGAACATAGCACCAAGGGGTCTGAGAGTCTTGACAATGTTGAGCTATGGACAAACCTATCCTGAACTTTTGAGATGCTGGCAGCTGTTAAATCTTGAGTGCAGTGCCAGATACATGCAGCTCCTTATTGAGTTCTTTCAACCTGAAGAGGCTGATTTATGCAGAGAGAGATAGAAGGCTTACAGAGTGCGATCTTTGACAAGTATCCAAATGATGTCATAGGGGATAAAATGGAGGTTTTGTTTGACAATATAAGTGGGTATGATAAAAAGCTATCAGCCACCAAACTTAGGAAAATTCGAAAAGACACATTTGATTTCCAAAATGGTAATGTGTTCTCTTGGTTGAGAGATGGTACTGGCTATAGTGCTCAAATGCAACGCTCAACAGGAAGTGGGCAGAGGCCATATAATACAGGAACAAATGAGTCATACGATAAACGTTCCATGAAATCAGTACATGCACATACAATTTCATCGGATGTTACAAGAACTGCATCAGTATCTGAACCAGTAGCCAACAATTCACTAGATATTCAAACTGGCCATTCTAGTGAGAATGTTGCTAACATCAAGTCTTCGACCAGTACTGGTACTGACAATGTTGTTAGGCCTAAATCGCTGACAATGGTACACAATAGTCCTGCTAAAGCAGCAAGGAATCTGCTTGCACCTGAAGTAGTATGTTCTACTTTTATACTGAAGGATCCACTCCCGATCAGGGGGAGATCCAGGAATTGGTATACCAACTCGAAAATGAGATGTCCGCACAGCGAGGAGGAGGTAATAAGGACAAGAAAGAGGCAGAAACAGGTCTAGTATACAACATCTCTTCTGTTATTTTAACTGAAGAACAACTCTCCTTTCTAAACAGAGGTTTAAACTTTGTTCCAGCTCAACAAGTTGATCTTGTTGATGTACTCAAAGATGTTTGCCTGTTTGGCAGGACATTGACACTAAAAAGTATGTTTCCTGATAATATGATGACTGAAGGTGTTTTTAGAAAACCAAGTACTTTTGTTCCTCCTACAAATTGGACTGTTGAATTATTTCTAGATATTTGTGACAAACAGATCAGGGACAAGTTCACTGATAATCACACTAAAGGCTTTATTAATTTGTTAGTGAATGAGCGGCAAGCACTTTTTGAATTGAAATGCATGAATAGCATTGAAATACGACCAGCTGACAAAGGGGGTGGGATTGTCATACTTGATAGAGATGTGTATATTGGATGCATGTGGGATCTGTTAAGTGATTTGAACATCTACTCCCCTATCACAGGTACCATGTTGAAAGGGATTATTGATAAAATATAGTTTTATGTGTTTGATCTGCTTATGACATGGCTAATCTCTGAACAACTGTTTGAATATTTCAAAGTAGATCATCCAGTAGTACCCGTTGTATATGGCCTTCCGAAGATACATAAGAATTTACACCATCCACCCATGCATCCTATAGTGTACAGCAGAGGCTGGGCAACAAAGCCACTTTCTGTCTTTGTTGAAAAAAATCTCTGGATTGTGCTAGACAGTTGTCATACTGTGCTTAAAGATACTAAAGGTTTTTTGCAAGAGCTGAATAATCAGTTAGATGTTTTATATGGTCATTGCTTTTTTGTCACACTTGATGTAGCCTTTCTAGTCACTGTTATCCCCAATAGTTGGGGGATTGAGAATATTAGAGAAATATTATGTGCCAATGGATTTATTACTAGCAAAGTTGAACTCATTTGTACTCTCTTAGAGATTATTCTGGAGAATAATGTTTTTATTTTCAATGACTCCCATTATATACAGAAGGTTGGCATGGCTATGGACACTGCTTGTACCAATAGCTACACCAACCTAACACGTGTGAATTGGGAGACTAAGTTTGTTCTGTCCAATAATAGATTTTGTAGTTCGATAAAATGGTTCAAACGTTTTGTCGATGATATTTTTTTGCTACGGCAAGATACAGAAGAGGAGTTAGTACAATTTTTACACTACCTCAATGGATTGAATGACTTATTGAGATTTACGTATACATATTCATCAGAAGAGATTGATTTTTTAGATGTGAAAGTGAGTAAAAATGCCCTGTCATCTGTTTCCACTACTATATATAGGAAGGACATTAGGAGGAATAACATACTCCACAACAGCAGTATGCATCCCAGTCACACAAAAGTTAATGTTTTAAAAGGGCAGATTTATCTCATGATGCATCTCCATAGTGATGATACACATCTAACTCTTGCACTATCCAAATTGAAAGAGGAATTTATTGAGAGGGGATACAAGCCCACTGCCATTGACTGTCAGATTAGTGCAGCTTGGGTGGAGAGAAATAGAAGATGTAGATTTGAGAATGTTCCCCCAAATGCCCAAACAAATGTTGGTAGAGCTGTTGATTCTCCATCTAATATTATCACCAGTAGTACTGTAGGGGTTAGGATGCCACTAACTTTTGCTAGCAGTGTGTGCATGGTATGTGATGTTATTAAGAACAATTGGGATATTCTCTTGACTGATTCTGGACTCAAAGATGTTATAGGTCGCCAACCCAGTTTTACTTTCAGGAATAACAAATCTCTTAAGAACCAGTTATGTTACAAATCGAAAGGTAGACAGAATGCTGTACAATCTGATAGAATGGGTACATACCCATGCAGGAGATGCATGGCTTGTGCGTGTATATATGGGGAGGGGGCACTTTTGTACATCCACAATTAGGCTTTGAGATTAGCACCACTTTATATGCTGATTGCCATACCAAGCACGTTGTATATTTTTGTTTCTGTACTATCTGTTTTTCATTCTATATAAGCAAAACAAATAGAGCCTTCAAGGAGAGAATTTTAGAACACCTAAGAGACATTAGGAATGCTAAGGAAACAAGTGTGTTGGCCATGACTGTTGCGAAAAAAGGCACTGCACATAAGTTTAATTTTTTTCTTCTAGAAGTTATACACGATAGTATTAGAGGTGGTGACATCAATAATAAGACAGAATCAGTGGAACAGAAGTGGATTATACATTATCAAGCTGACAAACCACCAGGTCTCAATAGTAAGGTGTCTCTGAAGCCCTTTTTAAAAGCTAGAGCACTGAAACATTGACCAAGTAGTACCAGGCTTATGTCCTTGGTTTCTTATATATATCTTTGCTATGGTTTTTATTTTATATGTCCACAAGATTGACCAGTTTTATATACATATTTTTAGACAGATTTTATTATATATATATATATATATATATATATATATATATATATATATATATATATATATTAGTATATTTAAATGTTGATACATTTTAGAATTTATATTTACGTTTATGTGATAGACCAGAGTCAGTTTTAATTATGTACTTAGCAATTTTTGTGCTGCAATGATTGTTTTATAGTGTTGCTGATTTTCACATTGATGTTAGTTTCTTTACTGCTCAGACAAGGCAATGAATGTGTTAAATTGGTTCAGTGATTAGTGTGACTCATTGGCTGCTAGAATGTTTAAAGATGTGACTTGAGTTTTAATATTTTGGTCTGCGGAAGCGGATGTAATCCATGAAAGCACTTACCTTGTTGTGTTGCTATTAAAGAATGCTGTGTTGGAACCAGTGCACCAGCAATGCATGGCTGTAATGCCTTTCACACATTTAGACCAGCTACTACACAGACAGGTACTAAAGGTTGCAGTGCCTCAATCTGAATCAAAAATAAATATATACCTCAAGAGTGGTCAAACAGAACAATGTACTTGAGCTTCTCCATTTCCAAATTACTATAGACAAAATTCCGTACCACTTTCTTGCAAGCCATAGGTCCAATCCAGGAAACCCATAACATATATATAAACTTATTGGAAACACTCACCATCCAACCCAATACTATATTCACGAGTGACTTTAATTACCTCACTATTAACAGAGAATCATAAACAACACCAAACATGCAGGCACAGATATTCCTGGATTTTGTAAACACAAACTCCATGGACCAGATTGCCAATGCACTGACTAGGGGTGTAAATATATTGGATGTGGTCCTCACTAATACTGGAGAGTGCTGCATACCCACTAATGTAATGTCTTCTCTGGTAAGGTCAGACCACAAACATGCCTCCTTTGAAGTAAAAATAAAACCCAGAACCCCAGCTAACCCTGAAATGTTAAGGAACTACTCTAGGGCATACTTTTTGCAATTAACTCATAACATGGAAAACTTTCAGGTCCCCATAAACCCTGAGATCTGTTGCCTACACAGAACTGCTCACAGAAATCCTATACAAGCATGTTAATAGCTACATATGGACAGTTGTACCCACCAGGAAGAAGTACAGACCTAACTCAAAAATCAAGCCACCCTGGTGGAATCACAACATCAACAGGTTATATAACAGAAGGAAAAAATCATGGCAAAGATTAGAGATGTATCCTCCACAGGGTAAAAACACTCTCATCAAACTAAACAAACAATTCAGAGGGCAAATAAAGTCCACCAAAATCAAATCTGAGGTAAATTTGGCCGCCGAGGACAACCACAAGATATTCTTTAGTTATGTCTGCCACCTCAAAGGCAATACACAATTATGTGTGGAGCTCATTGTTAATGGAGCCACCTACACTGAACCAGAAGATACAACAAGCCTACTGGCCAGCAAATTCAACACCAGCTTTACCCCCTCACCCCCTCTGCTTCCCCTCAGGAAATACCATCAAATATAACTTCTCCTACTATTACTAGGAAACAGGCCCTCAATGCTCTCTCTGTGTCCAAGAACAATGCAATGATGGGCCCAGACAATATCCCAAGATGCCTTCTAAAGAACATGAAACATTACCTATCAGGGCATCTGGAATAGTTATTTAACTGTAGCCTCCAAACTGGCTTAGTGCCTCATGAATGGAGAACAATTCTGCACAAGGGTGGGGCATCGACAGACCCATAAGTCTCACTATTCTCATATGCAAATCAATGGAAATAATTATCATAGAAAGTATTAATAGTGACATAGGAAACCTCCAGACCAATCCAATTTGGTTTCATCAGGGGCAGGTCTTGTCTATTCATCTTGGAAGACTTCTTTGAGAAGGTCACCAATGCAGTGGATGAGGACAAAATGGTTCACACTGTCTGCCTTGACCTGGTTAAGGCATTTGACACAATGCCACACTTGGAGGTTGTTGGTAAACTCAAGTGGTTAGGTATGAACCTTATGTTACCTGGTGAATAGTCAGATGGTTCACAAATAGGGCCCAGGAAGTTAGAATTGCAGAGTCCACCTCCACAAAAATTCCAGTCACAAGCAGAGTCCCTCAGGGATCAGTCCTGGGACCGTCCCTTTTTGGCATTTACTTCTCTGGCTGACTAAATTGGCAGATGATTGCAAATTAGGAGCAGTCATATAATCCACTACCAATGTAAATGTTCTCCACGAAGGGCTGAGGCAGACAAATAAAAGACTGACTATATTTTCAGATGATTGCAAATTAGGAGCAGTCATATAATCCACCACCAATGCAAATGTTCTCCACGAAGGGCTGAGGCAGACAAATAACTGATGCCAGGGTCATGGAATAAAACTAAATGCCCAGAAATGTATAATAATATCCTTCAGGAAGTCATTCACCCCTGATAACTCTCATATTGACAACATACCCCTAAGCTTTGACCCAGTAGTCAGGGACTCGAGGATGCAGATAGATAGTAATCTAGCCTTTGACCATCACATGTCAGTAGTAGTGAGGAAATTACTCTATGTTGTGCAACTTATAAACTGTGTTTGTAGGGCATCTAAAGCCAAGAAGGTCATTGTTCCACTGTATTCGGCATTCATTAGACCATTCATTGAATACAGTGTCCCCTTTGATATGTACCTAACCAGGCATATCCAACAATTTAAAAATCTAGAGAGGTTCCTCACAAAAAGAATACAGCACATAAGTAACATGTCCTTTGCAGACTGCCTCAAGGCTATATCCCTGTATTCTGTCTCCTACAGGCTGTTGACGGGAGATCTATGCCTGGCATACAAGGCATTGTCAGACCCCACCCTGATGGGTCTGTTGCATATCCATAAAACAAACAGCACCAGAATTCCCCATTGTAAAGACTTAAATCTTGTGCGTGATATTAATAGAACCTTCTGGAGCAACAGGTATATATCCCAGAAACTATCCCTTCTCTGGAACAGGCTTCACATCCATGTGAAGCAGAGTTTTTCAATAACCCAATTCAAGTGAACTTAGCTAGTTGGATGGGGAAAAGGATATTCATCTCTGGTTTGTCACCTATGTCTCTAATAGACACAGGCAGCCTGCAAATGTTTCATCTCTCAAGCCCCAGATTAAACTTATCTAGAGTTCCAGAACTTGTCCAAGATTTGAGATGCATGCCTTGGCTTAAAAAGGCTCTTGTAGTGAATAGCAAAGTACAGACCTATGACTATATGAATCTATAAAACCTTACATAACTCACTAGATTGCAAATAGGCTCACAAATGGAACTCAAGAAATTAGGGTGAAGAGTTCTATGTCATGCAAAAGATCAGTCACTAATAACTAGTTATTGATTATTCTAGCAATTTATAGTACTTTTTTATTGCCAGATGCATACTTTTTACTGCATTTTATTGCTATAAACTAATGTGCACGGTTGTACTAAAATTGTCTGCCCAAGGCCTTTAAATCACATTTGTTACTGTTACACTGTTTGTAAAGCTTTTTAGCTAGTTTCACTGTGTGAAAGGTATTAACTGGAAATTTTCTCCATTTGTTAAGCATCTGTTTGTTCTGATTTCCTGCCAAGGAGTGTATCATATAATTGATTTGTTTGCAGTTAAAAGCATTTTCTAGAGTCTCCTTGCTCCTTTGCCTATTTAAAACATTCATTTAGTGGCTCACTGCTGTTTTTCTACTGTGATAAGCATCTCTGTAGTGTTTTCTGCCTAAAATAGTGTAGCTAGCAGCTGTAGCATAGTTTCCCACCTTCCCTCCCTATCGGTGTCTTGTTGTTATACTTGGTGGCTTTGAAGTTGCCCACCCCTAATGTAAATTTGATCTGGGACACTCCTCCCAGTCTAGTGTCATTAGCTCATTTTACCCAATACAGAGAGAAGATTTGAGAAGGCCAACTCCCTTAGTTTTTTAACCTTGAATTATGCTCTGTTCCTCCTTTCTCCCTTTCCACTTTACTTTTAAAAAAAACTTTATTCAGCTGCTTGCTGCTTTTACAGTATTTGTGTTTCCTCCTCCAACTCTATTACTTCATCCTGGTTTTTCTGCTACTTGTTCTCTAAAGTGTTCAATTGCATCTTCTCTGCTGCATTTATTACTGCTGTTTTTAGTCTGTTTAAATGTTAAGTCTTATTTAAGCTCCAGGAATCCAGTTTTGGTGTCCTGCAGACTACAAGAGCAACAGGAATGAGAAAAAGATACTCTAAGTGCCTCCATTTTGATTTTTTCATAATTTACTGCTCTCTGCACTTGTTTTTTTTAATTTATCTGCATTTATTTAAACTGTATTTGCCTTAATATTGCTACACACTCAAGTGTGCTAGCTTGTGCAACTGTTTTAACTGCTTTTCTGCAAAAATCTAAAAACAAACAAAAAAAAAGTTCTAAGCTTGTTTCCCACCTTTCCTCTAACTAGTCTAGTCTAGATACAGATTTGCTGTAGCCAAGACTGTTTTGTAAGTTTCTGAGTCCCCAGACATTTTTGCGTTGGAGGGAAACCTTCTAGTTTATCAGTGGGAGTGGTAAGCACTAAGCAGCCTATCTACCACAAGAGGAGTGGTTTCTGGCTCAGAAATTGTAGTTTATTGGCTGTTTGGACAGTTTTTTCCATCCCTTTCAATTTTCTGGTTTAAAAGTCCATGTTTGCATGGGTTTGTACTTGTTTAAGCTCCGTGGATCCAGTTTTAGCATCCTGCAGACTACAAGAGCAATAGGAAGGAGATACTCTAAGTGCCTCCATTTTGATTTTTTTCATAATTTACTGCTCTCTGCACTTGTTTTTTGTTGTTTTTAATTTATCTGCATTTATTTAAACTGTATTTGCCTTAATATTGCTACACACTCAAGTGCGCTAGCTTCTACTGTATTTAAAGTGGTGTTGCTACTGTTTTAACTGCTTTTCTGCAAAAAAAAACCCCAAAAAACAAAAAAAAGTTCTAAGATTGTTTCCCACCTTTCCTGTAACTAGTCTAGTCCAGATACAGATGTGCTATATCCAGGACTGTTTTGTAAGTTTCTGGGCCCTCCAGACCTTTCTGTGTTGGAGGGAAGCCTTCTAGCTTATCAGTGGAAGTTGTAAGCTCTAAGTAGCCTATCTACCATACGAGGTCTGATTTCTGGTCCAAAAATTGTAATTTATTGGTTGTTTGGGCAGTTTTTCCATCCCTTTCAAGTTTCTGGTTTAAAAGCTAGTGTTTGTGTGGGTTTGTGTACCACACAGTGGCACTCAACTGAGGTAAACTATTATCAGTGCCAGAAAGTCTGATCTTCAGTTTTTCCTTAGAACATGCTTGTTCTTTTATTCTTGCACTTCATTTAGCTAAATTGGCTAGCACTTTAACAGGCTTTTGTAGCATTTATTGTAGCACACTTAGGTGTTATCAGCACTAGCTGTTCCTACACAGTAACAGCACCAATACTTATTAGTTATGACCACCCCTCCTGGTATGATTGTAGGCCAATTTTCTGTGCTTTCTCCTGCTAACCTTGTGGACTTGGGCATTCTGAGACAGTGTAGCAAATATCTAATGCACACAGACAACTCTATCTTCTTACCTCCCAACACTCATACATGTAAGAGATGCACTTATATCACCAAACTGGAAGCAGTGCACGATCCAATCAAGACCGGACTAGCTGGTCAAGAGGAGAAAGTCAACACCTGCAACTCACTACATAGAACACACAGCCCTCCAAAACACCAACCATCACAACCCACACATAGAAACACAAACCATACATCCACCTTCGCTGAGGCTCTCAATGAAAATTTACCCAAGCAACAGAGACCCCCAAGACTGAAACACACTTGACCAACACAACACAACACCAATCCCAGAACAAATAGCTCACCACCACAGTATACCCGTCAACCTAAGCCCTTAAGGCAAAACACTTTGCCCAATGTACTATTCATAGGAGACTCAATCGTGAGGCACACTGATGTCCGACTCACTAGGTTGAACAAGGAGAAGGTAACAGTCAGTTGTCTATCAGGTGCCAGGATCTGCCACATAACACATGCACTCCGGTCACTCCACAACAAGTACAAGTATGAGTCAGTCATTGTCCATGTGGGTGTGAATGACCTGAGATGTACCTCCCTGGACTACATGAAAAGAGATGTGATTGAATTCTCGGATTATGTGGCCCAGGCAGGTATGACCCTAGACCTGAGCAGTATTCTACCATCACCCAGAATGATACCACAGTATGATCAGAAAATGATTGACTTCAACAATTGGCTAAGTTTCTGGTGTCATTATAAGGGAATCCAGTATCTGTCTGCCTGGGACGACATGATCAACAGACCTCAATGCTTTGCCAGAAAATACCTGCATCTATCATCCCTAGGATTATGAGTACTGGCTAATGTTCTTGCCACCCCTATAGTGCATTTTTTAGGCAGTGTTCCAAAGACCAAAATTCCACCATAACAGCTATAACCAAATGCAATCTGAGGATCATGCTCCTCAATGCTAGAAATCTAAATCTCAAGATGCACTTGCTCGAAATTCTCCTCAAAATGGAGAATGTCGTCATTTGTGCTGTAATAGAGACCTGGTTTAAAGCAGCAGAAAGAATCCCTGCACTCACAGGCTACAAATCATTCCATAACTTTGGACCCCAGAATATGGCCAGAAGCGCCAAAGGCAGTGGTGTCTCCATATTCTTAAAGGATACAGACACCTCTAGACCGGTAGCCCAGTATAATGCATCTGAGATACTTCAGGTACAACTAACACTGGGTAAGATGGTGATACAAGTCATAGTCTGCTACAGAACTCTAAACATGTCCGTAGACTCTCACTCCAAGTTCCTAAGCACCCTGGAATCTATCAAGGTCCAAACCAATACTCTCATACTGGGTGACGTCAACTGCCCTTCCATCACCTGGGAAAACTATACAAGTACCAATGTACAGACCCAACGCTTTCTGGAATTTATCAGTTCCAATGCCCTTGACCAGCTCATTCTGACCCCCACTAGAGGAAGCAACATCCACAACCTGGTTATCACTAGCATGGGAGACCATTGCTCCACACATATAGTCAATTCCTCCCTGGTTAAATCCAACCACGAACTGATCACCATGGAAATCTCCATCTCACCTACAACCCCCCCCCCCCAAGGTGACCAACCTGAAAAACTTCTGAAAAGCCAATTTGGGCTCCTAAAAACAGAGGTGGCTAACTTCTGGAAACTAACTGGAAAATAGCTGCATGACTGCCAAATCATACACCAATACACTGTATGAGCATGTACACAAAAACATGGACCTTGCCATACCAAATAGAACTAAGACACTCTCCTCCAAAAAAAGGAAGCCAATCTAGTGGTCCCCAGCCATCAATAAACTCTACAACAGGAGCAAGAAACTGTTGCAGAAAAAAATGAAGTTACATGACTGGAAAACCTCCCTTATCAGTCTCAACAAAAAGTTGAGATCCCTTATCAAATCCTCTAAAGCCAGCTATGAAGGCAGAATTCTGGCTGACACCAAAAATATCCATAAAGCCTTCTATAGCTATATCAAAAACCTCCAAGATAATACTCAGATTTGCTCTGAGTTATTGCACAATGGCACCTCCTATACTGAGCCAACAGATATAGCCAACAGACTGGCTGACAGATTCAGTGCCAACTTTACCCCCCCCAAGGGCCTTATCATAATACCAGAAGAAAGCCTGGTACCCACCATTTCTGTGGCACAGGTAAAAGCTGCATTGTCCAAAGCCAAGAATACAGCATCCATGGGACCTGATAATATCTCTGGCTGCAGCCTACATGAGCTACGAAATGAACTGGCACCATATCTGTGTGCCCTGTTCCATCCCAGCCTTACCTCAGGCTATGTCCCTAATGAATGGCGCACTGGTACAGTCATCCTGCTCCATAAAGGGGGAGCAACTACAGATGCTAGGAACTATACCCCATTAGCCTGATGAGTCTGATATGCAAAGCTATGGAGCACATCATCATGGACCTGCTTAACAAAGATATAGGCAATCTCCAAACTCTTAACCCCACACTGTTGGGATTTGTCAAGTAGAGATCCTGTCTGCTGAACCTGGTTGACTTCTTTGAGGCAGTCACCAAGGCTGTGGATGAGGATAAGGCAGTGCATACAGCCTACCTTGACGTGGTCAAGGCCTTTGATACCATTCCCCACTCAGGTATCATTGATAAACTCACCAAACTAGGCATCAATCATTACATCACTAGGTGGGTTGCAAATTGGATCACAGACAGGACCCACAGAGTGAAAGTTGTGGATTCCAAGTTAGACTGTTGACCAGTCATGAGTGGAGTCCCACAGGGCTCAGTCCTGGGCCCTCTCCTGTTTGGCATCTATTTCTCAGAGGTTCAAGCCAACACAGAAGGACTCTGGCTGACCAAGTTCACTGATGACTGCAAGCCAAGAGTCATTATCAACTCCCCAAGTGATGCAGACATCTTACAAATTGGCCTCTGAGACCAATGACTGGTGTCAGAACCATGGCCTGAAGCTTAATGCCAAAAAAATGCATTATCATCCCCTTTGGAAAAAACTCAGTTCCTATGAATTACTATGTTGATGGGAGCTCACTGAACACTGAAGAGGCCATAAGAGATCTGGGCACTTAGGTCAACAGCCACCTCACCTTCGATCACCACATTGCCACTGTGGTCAGAAAGTCCTTCTACGTGGCACATCTTATAACCAAAAGTTTTGCATCCAGGAAGAAAGAGGTCATCATCCCTCTCTACTCATCTCTCATGAGCTCAATCATCAAATATAACACCCCATTTAGCAAGCACCTGACCAGACACCTACAACAGCTGGAGAGGCCACAAAAGTACCTCACAAAAAGGATCCTAGGCCTTAAACACATCACATGTCCTACATGGACAGACTCAAGAAACTTCAGCTGTTCTCCATCTCTTATCATCTGCTTAGAAGTGATCTCTGGTTGACTTACAAAGCCATGTCCAACCCAGTTCTACTTGAAATGCTACACCTAAAGAAATCCCAATCCTGCCACGCCACACACTTCAGAGATTACAACCTCATTACCACAATTAACAGAACATGCTGGAGGGACAGGTTCATCTCCCAAAGACTACCCATACTCTGGAATAAGCTTCCCATTCATGTCAAGCAGAGCACCTTACTACAGATGTATGTGGAACTTTTCATCACCTGGCACAATATAAGCATGGTCTCATTGCTCTGCTACCTTTCTCTTAACTGCTGGTTTTGTAAATAATCAGTTAACTTTGCATGGGATAGAAAACAATTAAAAATAAAAAAGAAACCAAATATAACGACCAAAAACAGGATCCACCACAGATTTATTAAGTAGTCTCTAGTGCTTCGGCGCACGCCTTCAAAGGAGAATACTACCAAAAGCAACATATCACATATTTATACAATAAAAACACATCAATTAAACAATTAAATGTTCAATTAGCTAATCATTTCATTAGTTATAAAAAAACTTTCCAATTGCATTCTACATTGATACCACCAGGGGCTAGAGTACCATATTTCAATATAAAAATAGTTTCTTTATATAAACGTTTCTTTTTTATATTTACATCATCTTGAACAATAGGAATATGTTCTAAAACAGTACCTAATATACCATTTGGATTACTATTATGATAACTTTTAAAATGCATTGCAAGCGGACTTTCAACTTTTTCATTTTTAATATCCCTCACATGTTCGTGCAACCTTGTTTTAAAAGCGCGCTTACTTTCCCCCACATAAAACATTCCACATGGACTTCTTAATGCATACACAATTCTTTATATATTACATGAGAATTTTCCTGCAGATCTAAAATTTCTTCCATTTATATTCTGAAATGTTTTACTTATATATTGGCATGAAATACACCTCCCACAAGAGAAGGTGCCCATTAAATTCACGTTTGTATTCAAACTAATCATTGTGGTAAGAAATCTAGCATGTACCAACATATCCTTTAGATTTTTACCGCTTTTAAATGAAAAATTTACATTTTTTTCAAAAATATCTATCAAATCTCTATATTTAAATAGAGAAGTCCAATAAAATTGGATTATCTGCCTCACCTCTTCTGACAATAAATCATAAGTCATTACCATGTAAATTTTTCTTAGGTGTTTTAATTTTTGACTTCCACCATAATATTTATTATAATTTTTACCAACCTTACACATGCCGCTTTTTCTAACCTTATCTAGAGAAAGAGATACTTCTTTAACATATCCTTTTTTAATAAATAACTGTGATGTCTTATCAAGTTCTTTATCAATTTCAGTGGTATTATTACATAATCTTTTTACTCTTATGAGTTCACCATATGGTAAAGATTTCAATAAATGTGGGGGATCAAAACTCTGTCCATCTAAAAAATGTAAACCCTCCTCAAATTTACGAAATACTTTAGTAATAATTTTTCCATCCTTACCTCCTTCAAGACTAATGTCCAAAAAATTCCCCTTATTACCTAACTGAAAGCCATCAAATTTTAAAGAGAACTCATTCTTTTGGAGGTCATGCATAAAATTATTAACTTCTTTATTACCCCCGTTGCAAATAAAAATTAAATTGTCGATATAACGGCAATATTTTACCATATGTTTTTTAAAAAATTCTTTTTGGTATAAGAATTCCATCTCAAAAAACCCATCATAATATTAGAATACATGGAGGCAAAAGCTGCCCCCATGGCTGTGCCTTTTAACTGATGGAATAATTGTCCATCAAATACAAAGTAATTATTTTTCAAACAGAATTCCACTAATTCTACAATATAATATGATAAAGGACTATCTCCTAAAGTTTTTATTAATGCTTTTAGTCCATATTCATGTTTAATACTTGTGTACAAACTCTTTACATTGGCAGTTAGCCAATACATGTCTTTAGTTCACTTAATTGGTAACACTTGTTCCAAAAAGTCAAAATTGTCTTTAATAAAAGATCTCTGTTTAATAACATAGGGATAAAGAAGACTATGTAAAAATATACCTATATTATTCAAGAAATAACTACATGCAGACACAGTAGGATGGCCTGGAGGATGATGGATATCTTTATGTATTTTAGGCAGACAATAGAACTTAGCAATTTCACAATTCTCTGTCTTAAATTTATGATCTATATCATTTTTTGAAAAATATCCTAAACGGTAACCCTTATAAAGTAGAATATTAAATTGTTTTATAGCCTCTTCATATTCTTTAATAGTACATTTATTATAAGTCTCACCATCGTCTAGATGTTCCAAACACATTTGAACATACTGAGTGTAATGCATTAATACAACTTTGTTCCCCTTATCTGCTGGCTTTATAACCAATTCTTGATTTCTACTCAACCGTTGTAGTGCCTGCCATTCCAATTTAGTTAAGTTATATTGGATACAATGTCTATTACTAACAAAATTATTATATACTGATTCAATTGCAAAATCAACCATAGCTGCAAAATTTTGAATGCCTTCATGAGAAAAAGGTGGGATAAAGTGACTTTTAACTGCAACTCTAGATGTATCCAACTTGCAATATGCATTACTAGATTCGGAAATTTCATCATCCGAAATACAAGAATAAAAACTATCTTCTGAATCATTTGAAAAAAATGATAAATCATTATTTAAATCTACAGAAGAAAATCTGTTATTACCTTTGCCCTCAAAAAAACAAGTCAAATGCAACTTTTGTATAAAACAATACATGTCGCTTTTCAAAACATACAGTCTAGGCAGAACAGTGGGAATAAATTTTAAACCACGATTAAGCACAGAGTATGTGGCATCATCCAATGTAAGACCACATAAGTTAACTACATATGTATTATCTATATTAAGTCCATCTTTTTCATTCACTAAACGGAAAAAAAGTGAATCAAATGAGTCAGTTCCTTCTAACTCATTTATACCTTTGAAAAGATGGTTGTGCCTCAGGTTGTTGTCTATGTCCTTGTTCTGCTGTATAGTCACCTCCTCTGCTTGATTCCTTATCTGTATATTCCGACCGTTTGTTCCTCCGAAAAGTTTGTTGCAAAAAACGTGAATCTTGTGCCGCTGGCAGCTGTGGGAACTCCCCAGGTTCACTTTCCCATTCCGTCGAGATGCCCGAGCATGCACTCGAACCACCATTATGTCTCGGACTCTCCTGATCAGCAAACTGATCACTTCTTTGTCATCTCTTTGCATGGGATAACTGTTGTGCCACTGGCAAGTCATATATATAGATAGAATGTGGTGCTAGTCAAGCCCCATGATGCTTACATAAATTTCAATTTAGAGATGGCAGCATTAGAAATTCAAATATAATAATCAAGGTGTGAAGTATGCATAGGTGAATAATGTCACATCTATGATGATAGCAGTATTACAGAAATGTTTAAGTGACATACTGTTTCTACGAACTCTTTTAGGTTGTAAATGTCATATGCAAGGGAAATCTGCACAAAAATTAAATTTCAAGAAATCAGAAAGTTTTCTTAACTACAGTTTTAGATGTGACAGTTACTACAAATGCCAGAATTTGGTATATTTAACTTAGAATGAAAGTGTTACAGATGTATATCATGCCTGCAAGAAGTCAAACATAAGTGGTACATTAAAAATGCTGGGTTTTTTATAATACTAGAAAGCATGTTTTTACAAATCTGAGCTGCACAAAATGGCTTCTCTTTTTTTAAGCATCTAAAACACCTGATATCCTTAAAGGTTAATTTGCATATATCCCATGTCACCTTTAATACAAGAGGGTTAAGGTATCTCACAGTGGAAACTCTAGCTTTGCTAAATTTTTCTTTTTGTGTCTTTTAACCGATTGTTTTTTCTGTGTGACCTTTGTACTCGTTGTTTTAGTTTGTTAGTTGGAATATTTTGCAGCCACCCTAATGTTTATGGATATTAGTTGGGTATGACAACCCTGTATTTCTAGCCAAAAGAGAATAAATAAAAATAAATAAAAAATGTTCCACTTACGTGGTGCTGATGTTGCTATAAGAAGGTAGAAACATGCATGTCTACAGCTAGTCGGATTTCGCTTTATTGGCCTGAGATTGTCCACAAATAGACGTAAAAGAAAAAGTCATGGCCATTCAGAATTGTTATTTAGCTGAAACACTTGATAACTTTAAAGGGTAATTTGCATATATCCCATGTTGCCTCTAATACAAGAGGATTAAGGTATTACACAGTGGAAAGTCTAGCTTTGCTAGATTTTTCTTTTTGTGTTTTTTAACCGATTTGTTTTTCTGTGTGACGATTTTACTCGCTGTTTTACTTTTTTTAAACATAAATAAACCATTTAGGTTTACAGAGCATTGTACAACACACTTGATGGGAAATCTTAGATACATGTGTGATTGTTCTTAAGGACAACATTTATGTATAATGTTTATAATTTCTCTAGATCTATTTCGCATTATAGTGAGTATACAAAATAAAATTTAGAAAGTAACAAAACTAATCTTTTTAATCAGCAGACACTTTTCTGTGGCTGAATTAGTAGCATTTTTCATGAATGCTGTCACTTCTGATATCATTGGTATAGGGAATAAACACTGGAAAAGATAATGGCAAACTAGAATTCTATCAGTGGTCAAATGGAATAAGGCAAACAATACATGTTTCAGGTTCTGATAGTGAACTATAATGCAATTCACCTATGAGAGAAAATCCATGTTGTTGCACTGGTTTAATAGTGTTCAGATTTATAGGTGATGCAGCAATGCAACTTAGAATGAATTCAAGGATCAAAACTATGATCAGTTATGAAGGTGCTGACAGGTTCGTTGAGAAATGAAGTTTCTAACTTTACATATTTAAGGATCCATTTTCAGGCTTGGTTAAGTACTAGCATTAGAATGGAGAGGCTCTCAAACTAAAACCCACAGGATTTGTAACTGGAGATTCATTAAAGGGCCAGAGGACCTGCTCCAGTGACACAGTATTTGTGATTCAGAGACAATGTAAGCCACATCAGGCGCCAACCTCATTTGGCACATTAGTAGTATTCCCTTTTGGCTTGCTGTCTCCCCACCTAGTACTGTAGGTTCATAGGTTCAGAACCTGTTACTCGGCTAATGATCACTAGGACCCACACAAGCCTAGCTGTGCATCCCAAACCCATTTGGATCCTGAATAGCATATAGGGTGGGACAGTGGGAGCATGTTAGTTAGGAGTTAATTAAGTGATTTGTAGGAGAGGGTGTTAGTTAGGATAATACTTCTCTTAATGATGGCTTCTGTCCATAAGGGAAATGGGGGCTAGACTGGGATAAATTTACAATTGTTCATCCAATCATCAACATTTTATTTGGATAGGGTAAGGGATGAACTCTGTTTTACATGGATGGGGACCCTAGTCAACTGGGTGGGGATCCTTTCTTTGGGACACATATCTGTCTCTTCAGCACATTCTGTTTATGTCACAAGCAATGTTCACATCCCTGGATCTAGCATTTCTGGTGCCGCTTGTTTTGTGCATGTGCAACAGATCTATCAGGGTTGGGTCTAAGAAGCCCTGTAAACCAGGAAAAGATTTCCTCTGAGCAGCTTGTAGGAGGCTGAATACAGAGACAGAGTCTTTAGGTGATCAGTGTAGGATAGGGTATTCATGCTGTGAATTCTCCTGGTGAGAAACTTTAGTGAACGTTCTGACTGTTGCAAGTGCCTGGTTAGGTACATTTTAAAGGGGGCATTGTACTCAATAATGGTTTGATAAGGGCTGTGTAGAATTGTACTATAATTTCCTTGGACCTGGATGCCCCACCCTTACCTATAAGTTGGGCTACATTGGGTGATTTTCTTTCTATCTCAGCTATGTGATGGTCAGAGGCCAGATTACTATCCTCATATGTTCCCAAATCCCTTTCTTCTGGTCTGACTCTTAGGGTTTTTTTTCATTGATGGAGTAATTAACTTGGGTTGATATTTTACCAAATGGTATTATAATGCATTTTTTGGCATTTAGTTTTAAGCCATAGCTTTGTCACCAGTCATTTGTCTGCATTAAACCCTCTTGCAAGATGTTGGTGTCTTTGGGAGAATATATGATAGCTCCCAATTTATAATCATCTGTGAACTTGATGAGCCAGAGGCCTTGAACATAAGCCTTGAGTTTGAAGAAGTATATGCCAAACAGGATCGGGTTCAAGACAGAACCCTGTGGTACTCCATTGGTGACCAGTTTCTTGGTGGAGGTGGTCTCCTTGGTCATAATTTCTTAGGTCCTGTCTGTGAGCCTGCTAGTAATCCAGTGAGTTATGTATGGAATTTTGCCTAGCTAGTTTCGACAGCTTGTCAACAATGCCCAAATAGGGTATTGATCTGAATGCCTTGGCCAGGTCAAGTTATGCAATTATGCACTGTTTTACCCTCATCTATTGCCTTGGTGACCATCTCAAAGAAGTCTACCAGGTTAAGTAGGCACAACCTTCCCTTACAAATCCAAATTGGGATAGGTTCAGTGTCTGTAGCATGCTAATGTCATTGTTTATCATTTCTATAATAATTCATTCCATGGGTTTGCATACTAGAGTCATTAGACTGATGGGTTTGTAGTTCCCTGGGTCAGTTAATGGTCTGGTCTTGTAGAGGGGAATGACTGTTGTGACCTTCCCTTCTCTTGTAGATTATGCTCATTAGTCTGGGGTGTGTGGAGGTATGACAGCCACCCAAACCCATACTCGCACACTCATATATACATCACACACACACACACACACACACACACACACACACACACACACACACACACACACACACACAGCCCCCTTTCCCACCTAATCGCAATCACACACTCATCCATTCTTCCATTCACATGCAGACACAAACATAAACCTACAGTACCCGCTCACTACACCCTTTATGCTGTCTCCTTGGCAGTGATACACATACACACAAACAAGCACTCACTCACTCACTCACTCACTCACTCACTCACTCACTCACTCACTCACTCACTCACTCACTCACTCGCTCACTCTCACATGCATCCTCTCACATACACTCACTAAGACACCACTGGACCCTAATTACTACTAAGATCTCCAGTACATGCCTCTTCCAAGATAGCTGGACCTAAACTTTTGGTGGTGCTGCATGTCTTCTTGCTAGACCACCATGTTAGGGATGTCTCTGACTTTAAAAAGTTAACTGCAATGTATCCATGAGGTGTACACATCACTGGAGCCTTTATGAATTCCCCCATAGCTTATTTGCGGGTCAAATGGGGAATATTTCTTTACAAATTGTTTAAACTTCAAGTCAAACTTGGTCAACTGGGGTTTCGGACACCAGTACTGAATGCATTAGGCAGCAATGAAATAAAAAGCACTATTTTAAAATTGTGCATATTAGAATCTTATTGTTATATGCTGTTTCATGCAAACACAGTCAGGGTATCAGACTGCAGGTTTGTTAATACTCAGTTTGTGGAGTACCCATATGTCTTTGCACTGCAAAGATTAAGGTAGGAAGAATTATTAAATAAATCTAAACTCTCCCCTCTGACTACTTTTATCTGATAACTTCTATAGGGTTAAACGACATTGAAGAAGCCATTTATCCTGCTGCTGCTTTCTCTACAGCAGATTCTTGTGTGAGTGCATTGAGGCGATCAGTTACATTTGTATATTCAAGGGACTGAGTTTGAATGCTGCCATTATAAAGCTGCTTAGAATGTTAGAGGTGACTGCTGAGGGCCCATTAACTGCCATGTGGTTGTTGAAGCATATGGGCAAAATTACTCACAGAACCTTAGTGAGTCCAGGATTCTGTCTGCTGTGATAATACCCACAGTTTATTTTGTACGGACACAACTCTTTCCTGAGTCAGAGGCATAACAAAATAAATACGGCACTTTGACATAGATACTGAGAAGACATTTCCACCTCACATATGACACAAGACATTAATATGTCATTGCATCATTCATGCAGTTTCTTTTGTGATGAAAAGTAAGTCATCACTCAAAAGTTTACATTGCATTTGTGGCCAAATGGGGACTTGATAAGAGTATAATAATGCATTGCAATATTACACCTTCTAAGCACATTGCATTTCCGTGAAACTCACTGCTCAGAAACGTACACGTTATCATATTTGTGTTGGGATTGAAGTCTCTGTGGTAGAAGACACAGGAGTGCAAACACACACACACATACACACACACACACACACACACACACACACACACACACACACACACACACACACACACATTTTCTTTGACCAGGTGCTCAGACCTCATATTTTATTAGTGATTTATGAAATGCCATTCTTTAAAGGAAACATTAAACTGAAAAGATCACATGCATTTATGGGCAGAGAACCATAAGGAGATTCCAACACACACACACACACACACACACACACACACACACACACACACACACACACACACACACACACACACACACACACACTCACACACACATTTTCTTTGACCAGGTGCTCAGACCTCATATTTTATTAGTGATTTATGGAATGCCATTTTTTAAAGGAAACATTAAACTGAAAACATCTCATGCATTTATGGGCAGAGAACCATAAGGAGATTCCAACACACACACACACACACACACACACACACACACACACGCACACACACGAACACACGCACACACACACACACACACACACACACACACACACACACACACACACACACACACACTCTTGAAATTATAAAAATGTATTTTATATGGAGCTTTTCTCCCCAACACTGCTGAAAATGGGACTTGTGCCAGTAAGACTTTTCGGGTAAACAAATGACAAATAAATGGCCGATCTTTTAGTTTTAGTAAATTGCCCTTTGTAAGTTATCTATATTGGATACATATTACGTTGTCGAACCGTAGCAATTTCAAATGCCATATTGTTGAACACATATGTTCGAACTTAGAAAAGTTTGAACGTTTTAATGGTGATTTCTGTTCAGTGCAGAAAGGGAAGATTTCCCTTTAGTGCACTGTAGTGCAATCTCGGAGTTGGTAGATTTAAAGAGTGGGGGGGATGAGGGTGCAGCCACTCACATAGGGGCTTGCCACCCTGCTTACAACCATTAGGTAGGTTTTTTATGGGTTTTTTTGATGTTTTCAAACTTTTTAAAGTTCGAACATATGGTGTTTGGACTTTTAAAAGTTCAGCAATGTAATATGAACCCATCTGTATTACCCTGTACATGTTCACAAATTTCTATTACTTTGCATTCAATCTTGATTCCAGAAAAAAATAAGTACCAAACAATGTTGGTCTTTAATGTGTTTGTTTGTCTACTGTTAAGACATAAGGGAACTGGTCCGGAGAATCTTTTCAACCATGTCTTGATAGACCTTCCATGAAAAAACCTGTACCTCCTTAGGAGGCTGATTTCTATTTGAGAAACTGAATCAGGTCCTGATGTGAGTCACTAGGAACGGAATTAACATATATTGCACATGTATGTATTTCTGAGTATGGGGATGCATAAACAGTATGTGAAGCAGTGACAATTTGTACTACATTTTGTTGTATCTTTCGGCTTATCTCGGTTAGGGGTCGCCACAGCGGAACTCCGGTCCGCTAATGTTTGGTAGTGGATTTTTACATGCCGAGTTACCAGCCCTGCCGCACAACCTTCAACAAAGGCATACCCATTTACGCATGCCTCCACACAGAAGACGCTCTAGCTGAGAATCGAATGAGACAACGTCTTGCTGTGAGGCGACAATGCTACTGCAGCACCACTACCTGTCAAAAGATAGACAATTTTACTTAAGGGCATTTTTTGAACAAGACACATGACTTCATTTTATATTTTAAATGCATAAATAATAAAAAATTAGATATAATTACACAGTTATGAGTAATTGCATGAAAAATGTTTAAAATAATGGAAGTGTGTGACTTCAGTTTCTATGCTTAACATAGAGAACAAATATATATGTGTGTGTGTGTGTGTGTGTGTGTGTGTGTGTGTGTGTGTGTGTGTGTGTGTGTGTGTGTGTGTGTGTATATATATATATATATAAATGTATATATATATATATATATATATATATATATATATATATATATATATATACATACACTCACATACACATATGTGTGTATTTATATAGATGTACTAACAAAATGTGGAAAATCAAAATAATTTTTCACCTTTTTATCCAACCAATTTGGTAATAATGAATTACCAACATTTCGGAAATGGTAACACAGAATTGACATTTGAACACTGGAAGTTTTAATGTCAAAAGTCAATGTTACTGGTAACATTTTTGCATGGGGGGCAAGCCCTCTTGCACCCCCTACACCCCCTGCATATTGCATATTCCAATTCCGAGATCACACTACAGTGAGAAAAGGGTACATTTCCTGATCTCCACTGTAGTGCGATGTGTTATCAAAATGTCAATTCCACATTAATGAATGCACACTGCTATTCCCTTATATGGATTCAAACTTTTTCCAGATTAGCATTATGGAAACTTTATAACAGCCTTTTGACCTTCCCAGCTTCATGTAAGTGCCAGTTTAAATTTTGATAATAAACCATATCTATCTATCTATATAAACCATATCTATCTATCTATATATATATATATATATATATATATATATATATATATATATATATATGTATATATACACACACACACACACACACACACACACACACACACACACACACACACACACACATACATGCACATATATATGCATATTTCAGAAGTGATAGTAGTTATATTGATTTATTTTTCATTGCACTTAATGAATACGTTGATAGAATGTATTGAGTTTCACCTGCCAGATAAGGTGCAGTGCAAGCCAATGGGAGATAAAAACTTGTCTATTATATAACTGGTATTACCTTATCTCTTTCTAATACTTTTTGGCTGTGACTGTATTTGCCTCTTCAGTCACAGCTAAACATGTATCGGTCCTAGTTTCCATTTATGTGATTAAATCTAATAATTCAAATTACATAAATAAGAAAACATTTCTGTCAAAAAACTCGTACAACTTAAGCAGTTACAATTCCATATTAAAATTTTTATTCATAGTAAAGCCTGGTAAACATCATTCTTGTGAGATATTCTGAACTATCTGTTAAAAAATGTCATTTTTATATATAATTATACAAAGGTAAGTTGATTATTTTAGTAATATGAGATTTGAGGAGGGTCCCTGAAATGCATGTTATCCTCCCCATTTTGTTAAGTATTAAAGCACTACCTGTGCATGCTGTCTTTACATGAAAGCCTACATCATAGTTTCTTACTTCATTCACACATCATTTAGGGCTTGAGTATTCAGTATTATAGCAAAATGATTAATAATGTAATAATTATTAGCTGGACAGCATATAGACAGGAGTGTATTCTTTTAACCAAATGATAGTATAACCCAAAGGATATACCAGTTTTTCATGTACTTAATGTTAACCTCGGTTATCTAGTCATGTACAGCTAATGACTATATCAAAATCTTCTGTCATCTTTGAATAAATGCACATGATAAAGTACGCAGCAGAGAGAGTGGGATGTAACTCTTCCTATGAACTTGATTGTATCAATGCATAGATATAGTGATAATGCAGCAGAAATGTGAAAATGCTAAAGAATTTTGGGTGTGTAGCACTGATATGGCATAACTTTATCAGATGGCTGCAGCAGAGCTTGAAATTCCAGTGTATTCTTCCTTTTTGCTTCAGCAGTTGATGCAGAGACATTTTTGAAGACATTCATTATTAGTTTCTGCACTAAATGGAGATGACTGCATTTCATCACCTCATCAATCCCATCCTGCCCTGCAGCCACGTGCTAATGAGAAGGGATGGGGTAGTCATTCTAAGCAGATGGAATGGTGGGTAACAGCACCTGAACATTGACCTCAAGGTGACTTTGCCTCAGGACACAGTAAGATTAAATAGATGGAGATAAAATCCTAGTGGCCCTTTGAACTTGTTTTCACCCTTTTATCATTCTTCAAGTGAGAGTGACCTGATAATGTGTGCTACTTGCAAAGCAATGAGCTTTGCACAGTCATATTACAAGTTACACCTTGGCAGGCTCTGGCACAGACTGACAATCTGCTTGTCTGACTCATGTACAATCATTCTATCTCACTTCACAAAATTAACTACCTATTCAACAGAGACATTCGCTTTCTCAACACATCTGATTCAAAAGCATTTATTTAATTAGATGTACAGCACTGAGCTTATCTCGTAAATCATGGCACAATATAGTCACAACTTCTAAGTCAGAAAAAGAATATGTCTCCACTGATGTTTCAAATGTACTGAAAGTTATTTAATCTAGCAAAATACACACAGATATATATATATATATATATATATATATATATATATATATATATATATATATATATATATATATATATATATATATATATATATATATATATATATATATATATATATACATGTGTATATGTACATACATACATTTACAGTGAATGATATAATAGGATGATTCTGAAAGCATATACTTTCCTTATCTATATAGCATTCGTTAATCGGGTAAATAAACTTGTCCAGTAACCCTTTTTACCCACAAAGCAAGAGAAATGTGAAGATAAACATTAACAGTGAGCAGAAATAAAAGGAAAGGTGCACAGATATGTAGAACACTATTTACAAGTATCATGATTGCATTGTTTCAGCATTTCAGATGTTATTATTTACATTCTGAATGTCCACATGGATTTGAAATGGATATTATAACAGGGTAAAAATACTGAAAGCTTATATCCACACCCCCTACACATATACCAAAAAAGTAAATAAATATTTTTTGTTTGCTTGTTTGTTCATGTGCTTGTTTATGTATTAGTATTCACTGACCAGGGTACTCTGACTGGGCATGAATCATTTTCAGTGGAGGCCAGGGAAGAAAGCCTTCACAGTAAATACAATGCACGGCAAGAGATGTGCATTATATATCAAAACAGTATAGTAGCAGAATACTTAGCGAAAACAAATGAAAAAGATGAACTCATGGGATATCCTTGTCTTATACCACACTTCATGCATAGTTCTTTACTCAACCACCCATTCACTAACACTCTCACTCTGTTATTCTTATATGCTGACATACACACTCTCCTATTTCCTATTCCGTATGTCTCCAGAAGACCCCACAAAGCCTCATGTCCTACTGTATCAAATGCCTTGCTAATATCACTTACCATACGCTTTGTATTTTCTCTTTTATTTACAAAATCATCCACAGTTTCTCTCACAACCAAAAACAATTCTTGCTATCCCTTCCCTTTTTTACCATGCATACTTTCATTATATCACTCATATCGCCTTCCATTCATGTCTGTTTTATTCCCATAAAATGTAATAATCTGCACGATATTGTGTGATGGCTCTCCAGTTTTTTACTTCATTCTTCTCATCTTTCTTCCATGCCAATTGTCATACCTACTACATAGATCTTCATAAATAAGCCATTCCTTCAACCATTCATTCAGTGCATTTACAAAAGATAACAGCCACACTGACAAGATGGAATGCACCAGGATAAGACAAGAAGAAATAATCTCATGTATCTTTATGAAGGGGGGGCAGCTGTCATGTGATTATTTGAACTGCTTTAAATAGAGCACTTGGTGCTGTTTTTAACAGATTCTGGTGAAGTCTGATTCAACTTCTATATAGATGAAAGCACTTAATCATAATAAAATGCACTTCCTGGATTATCCTTGTGCATCTTATTCTGTCAGCATGGCTGTTCTGTTTTTGTGGCTCCTGGTTGATATGTTGAGTTGTATAACAAAAGCTTTTGGAATTTACTCTCTTTGCCAGTCCATTAATTTCTTGTGCATTCCATACCCTATACAATATGGACCTGATATTGAATTAACATTTAATTTCCTAAGTACTTCATCCATTTCACTAGTAGTATTTTGTTAAATGATTCCTTAACTTATTCTGGAAATTTCTTTACTTTCCATTCTGTCTTATTTTCCATCATTGTATTCTTTATACTATTTTCTGCATTCATACATCCATCCACAACCTCTTTTTCCCATTTTTCTACATGAAGTTGGGGTGTTACTTCCACAGTGACAATCATCCAGAGCCAGGATTTACAATGTCAGGTGGCTAGCCCTGTCATGGTAGTTATTACACAGCACACACAATCACACTCATGTTCACACCTATGGCCAATTTAGAGTGTCCAGTTCACCTACTGCATGTCTTTGGAATGTGGTTAGAAACTGGGGCACCTGGAGAAAACCTATGCAAACATGGGGGGACATGCAGACTCAGCACAGAAGGCAACCAGGCTGAAAACTTGAACTAGGAAACGCTTGCTGTGAGCAGCGATGTTATCTGTGGTGCCATGCTGTACTACAATACTGATTATTTGCTCTGGCATTCTGTTTACCTGTCCTTTAAAACCTGTTAGTGATAGTACTCAGTTTCATAATAATGTCACATTGTGACATCCGTCCTCTGAGCCAATAATCAAGGAGTCTCAATCTTCACCATTGATACCGGTGAGGGATGTTCACTTGGAACAAAAATAGATATACACAGTATTTCCAGATGCAGCTCTCTGCTCCAAACACAATTTCTCTTAAGAGCAAACAGGGAGCACACTCAGTCCTAGGGCTGAGTTTCCATCTCTCTCTCCTCAGGCCCCAAATAAGACTCTCCACTGATGCAGCTATAGAGTTGAGTCCTCAGCTGAGTGTGCCAAGCCCTACACCACCCTCTTTGTGAAACCAGTGCTCTGTGCCTCTGCTTCAAGTAGCTGACACGCACACTCTTTGAGATTTGATTTTCACACCCACACCTGGGAAAAGATGGCACAGATTTACCAGCTATACCCCTCTGCTCAGTATTGTAGTACACCATGGCACAGCAGATAACATTGCTGCCTCACAGCAAGAGTTTTCTAGTTCAAGTTGTCATCCAAGCACATAAACTCATTTATAACCCATCTCTCTACCCCTGAAAATGCATAAACCAGACTGACTCCTGAGATCTAGTTCCCGAAACCGCATTAAACTACACAAACCCACACATTCAGCTGGGAATCACCTGATGTCCTTCATTCTAGCTCACCACTGGACCTCTCTCCCTTCTTCTATGTGCACCACTAGCAGTCTCTCCCTGTTTAAAACCTCTCTGCACTCGCACCTTACTTCACAATGGAAATGCTCATGCTCACATCCTACCTAATTCTAATTACACTTTCATGTCACTTTTTCTTACCCACTTACCTACCACTGCCTCCTTTAGTTCGTCATCACTAATGATGTAAATGAGCAATGACCAAATGTAACAAATGTAACTCAAAAAAAAAAAATTTTTTTATTTTCTTTTTCTTTTCCTACTTACCTAATCTATGCAATATTTGTAATTTCAACATTTCTTGGATTTGTTCTTTACTTATACTGTAATGTTTATAATTTGTTATGCAATGTTTATGTTCTGTTCTTTTCTAACACTGAAATGTTTAACTTAAATCTATACCACAGATTTATACTTTCTGTATTATGTAAATGTATTTGTATTTTTCTGGAGCTTTTCTCCCCAGGACTGCATTAAAAACAGGTTCTTGTGGCCCAATGGATTATCTTGGAAAACAAACGTCAAATAAATAAATAAATAAATACATAAATAAATACTTAAATAAAGCAGATACTGCCACCAGAACACTCCAAAGTCAGCTACTCTAAGGCTCTTACAAGGGTAACCAATTATACAGAGCAAAATTAATACTTATAGAAATGGTAATGTTTGACCAATGCAGCAAGGCTTTCAGTCTGCCATCTTACATATCAACACAGAATTTACCAAATATGCTTTCTTTTTATATGATAATTTATATGCTTTCCACAATAAACCTAATTCATTTATACTTCTTATCAGATTTTCCCATTGTCTTTTCTTTATTTCCTGATTACCAAATTCTATTCCTAACACTGTTGTTTCATTTAAAGAAAATTGTATACCTGCTATTTTATTCTTGCTTCCTAGTCCATCCATATTCCATTTAATAATTTTGTTAAATGTTCAATAACCTTTTAAATCCAAAATTTTGTTAACATCTGCATCATCTGCGTATGTCATTAGTACTGGGATTTCTACACACTATTTCTTTATGTATTCTGCCCATTTCATTTCAGTCTTCATTTCACTAACTATTAAATTCATAACTAACGCAAACGAAATCCTTGTCTGATTCCATTATTCAGTTCTATCTCTTTACTTCTATCTCTTTACTATCCAAGGATATTCTGTAAGAAAACTTATTCAAATACTTTCTTACATTTTACTAGCTGTCACCCTTTTTCTCAGAAAAAGTCGGTCGTCAAAGGTCAATTAGTAAGAGCTGCCGGGATGGTCAGCTTGGACGATGACTTTATTGATGAATGTGTTGTACTCAAAAATATGTTCTTATCACAAAGTTATCCTGAGGTTTTTTTGGACAGTTTAATACAGGAAATTACAGACAAAAGAAGTCAGAATATTTATCAACCACTACTCCCAGTTAATAACACCACAAACCCAGGTGCCGCTGATTGTGTGATTGATCTCAATGATAGTAGTAGACATGAAACAGAGGGAACTACAATTACCTGTACAAATAATACAAATATAACTTATTTTATTACAACATTTAGTATGGGAAGCAACACTTGTATTGACATAATCAATAAGAATTGGGAATTGCTTAAAATGTACCCTACAATTTTTGAAAAATTAGGTGATAGACCAAAAGTTGCCTTTAGAAAAGGGAAGAACATCAAAGCTGTATTGGAAGGTAGTAAACCTTTAGTGGATCGTAATGCAGGTATGTCGAAGTGTCAAAATTGTAATTATTATAGACCCGTGGAAGAAGCAACTTGTTTTGAGTTTAATGGTATTTTCTATAAACTAAAACACAAATACACCTGTAATTCTACCTTTGTCATCTATTTAGCTAGATGTACATCATGTTTGGCCTTCTATATTGGCAAGACCGAAAGGAGACTTAGGGATAGAATATATGAGCACCTATACGCCATGAAAAAGTTCAAACTTGATAATGCTCTAGCTAAACACACTTCAGTATTTAATGACCACAAATTTAAGTTCTTAGTTATAGACCAGGTTTGTTGTGACAGTAGAGGGGGACCTAGATCTTTCAAACTGGAAGAAGCTGAGTTGATTTGGTAAGTTAGACTAAATGCGTATAGTCATCCAGGACTTAACGACTCATGTTCAATTTCAAGTTTATTAAAATTGATTAGTCTTAAGAGATGATTTCATAGACTCTAGCCTTAGTAATATGTACCCCTTACCACTATAATTAATCTATTTTATAGATTTATAATTAATCTTACAGTAGAGTTGATTTTATTTATTTATTTATTTAGTTTCTACAAACATACACTCACAAGTAATTTTACAAGTATTACAATGTTATATATAATGTTCGATTAACTTACTTAACGATGTTAATGTTTTTTAGAATTCAATTTTTAATAGTTGTTTATTTTATGTATTATTGTCAGGTATTACACACTGTGATATACAATGTTAAACGAACTGTGAATGTTTCTTTAAATTGATTGGGGAGGTTCTCCAGCACTCTACGTAGTAATTGGATCCTTTTTAAAAAACTTTTTAAATACTTCACTGAAGTTAACTTATTGCTATTTCTGAGGAAGTCAGCTATTAACGCTGACGAAAAAGCGCTTTAAAATATTTGTGAAATAAACGTGTTTTGGCTGCTATTGCACCCGTTTTTTACTTTTATCAGTTTGTTTGCCGTTTTCATAATTAATATTCTCACTTTATTATTCTTATAAGCAGTCATACTTATTATTTTATTTTTTTACTAAGACTGCAATTATCCATATATTTTCATGACATTTCATGTTCTATTGTGTTAGTTTTACCTCTTGTCCTTCCTTCATAATGTCGTCTATTTCTCTTATGATCATTAGTAGTTCTTGACAGCTTCTTCCTTTAATACTGAATACACTTTCTTCTAATATGTTCTGTATTTTACTTTCCATCTGTATAGTCTTCATGAATATCTTATAGTCAGTATTATTTAATACTATTCATCTCCATTTTTTTATTTTTTTCTTCTTTATTCACTTTTTATAAAAAATTTAAAATTCCACTGCAGATTTCTTTATATTTAAAGCCCTCCTCCATCCATTCATTCAAAACTTTTACAAAATAGGTCTTTTGCCAATCCATTAAATTTTTTTATACATTTCATAACTAATCCCATTCAAAACCACCAGTAAATCTAAGTTAACTTGTTGAATTACTTTTTCTAATTCATTTACAGTAATCTTCTTTTCAAATTCTTTGTTTATTAAATCTGTGAAATCTTTTGAATTTCTCTTCTTCATTTTTTCTATACATTTCTTCTACATATTCCACCATTATTTCCATTATTTGTGCTTAATTTTGCTTAACTACTTAATTTTCATTCTTCATTTGTCTTATTACACTATTTTTTATTTTACTGTTTTTCCTAAATATGCCAACACGTCTTCTTTTTTCCTTGTAGTAAATATCTTTGTTTAAATAATAAACTTTTATTTTTTTCCTTGAGTCTTTCATATCTTTCTTTTTCTTTTCAATAGAATTCTATTCTATTGTTTTCTAAATTTTCAAAAAGCTTTACCATATGCATTTGCATGTCCCTCTTTCTCTCTTTTTCATCTTTCCTTTGACCAATATAAATAACTTTCCTTGTATTTCTTTTTTTAAATATTATCCACCAGTGTGTCTAATTTTTATAAAATGGCCTCATCGTTAAATATTCATTCCATAATTGTGCAATTATGTCTTTTCCATTACCTTCTATATTTCAGTCCTTTTCATTCATTCTTTTTATTCCCTTTCCTATTTTAATACATTATTTACTTTCTTCAAGTCTTTATCCATATTGCTAGATGATCTGAAAATCATACTCTACTATATTTATCCCTTCTGATATTAAAGAATAATCAATCTCTGTTCTAAACATATTTCTTTTATATGTCCATACTTTTTCTTTTCATAAAACTAGCTTTCCACATTTCATTACTTCTTTTATATTTTATACATTTTCTCTTTTTCTTTTTCCTGTCTTTTAAATCACAGTTGAAATCCCGTTATTATTATTATATTATGTTCACTGTCACATAATCTAACATTTGTTGAAATAAGTCTTCTCTTTCTTTAACTATTACATAAGCATATGCTGCTATAATTCTATAGACTTTTTTCTTGCCAGCCATAACAAAATAAGGGTTATGCTGTTAAACACACAAAACTGCACACACTGGAAGCACGTCTATCACTGCAGAACAGCCTGGAAGCACTTCTATCAATGGAGGATGTGGATGTCTCTGCAGTCACAGAAACTTTGTTCAAGGCCATAGACAGTACTCCGGCCTTGCAAGCAACAATGCATTCCACACTTTCAGAATGAAAAAAAAAACCAAATGTGTGAGAACCAAAGGATGCAGTATTTCTGTCTATATTAGTGATAAATTCACTTCCTGACTAGTTAGACTGGACAACTCCATGGAGTTACTCCAAGTTCAGATTACTATGGGTATGGGTAAGGCCCGCATTCAAGTCATAGCTAGTTATAGATCCCCCCTATGGATTCATGATGTGCACAAGGCTTACATGACCAAACTGGAGTCAATATAAATACTGGCAAACACTCTGGTCATGGGGATTTCAATTATCCCATCATCAGCTGGGAAATCTATTCTAGCCCTAACTCACTAGCGCAAATATTCATTGACTTTATTAACTCAAATGCCCTGGAGAAAGTTGTTCTAACCCCATCAGAGGAACAAACATAGTAGATCTGGTCCTCACTAACATGACAAACAGATGCACCACTGCAACTGTTGGACCCTCAGTTAAATCTGACCACAAATGAGTCACCTTTGAATGGCAAAGTCAGACTAAAAAACATCACTAAAGCAAATTATACCCTCTTCGGGGAGGGTATAAATGCATTCCAAGCCCCAGCCCCAGTAGGAAGTGCTAACTACACTGAATCTTACACTAAAGCCCTGTGCAATCACTTGTATAAGTGTACAGACTCAGCTGTTCCAGAGAGAATCAAAGCCAGAGGCCCAAGTAAAAAAAATCCTTGATGTACATCGAGCTTCAACAAACTTTATAACAAATACAAAAAGTTGCTGTGTAAGAAAACTAAGGTGAGGCCCCAACAATGGAAAAGCACCCTCTTCAGCCTCAACAGGTGAATAAGACAACATGTCAAATCCTCTGAGGCTAAATTTGAGAAAAACTTACCAATCACAGCCAAGGATGACCATAAGGCCTTTTACTGCTATGTAAGTAGCCTAAAAGGTAGGACCCAAGTATGTGCTGAACTAGTGACTAATGGTATCACACATGCTCTCCCCACAGAGATAGCAAACCTGCTAGTGGACAGACTTGGTGAAAAATTCTCTCCCTCATCCCCTGCAAACTTATCACAAACCTTGCCCCCAACAACCCCCCACCCTACATATCTGAAGAGCAGGTAAATTAAAGCCTTGTCTAAGGCAAAAAACACAGCCTCTATGAGACCAAGCAGCATCCCAGGCTGTCATCTAACTAACTAAAATGTGAACTAGCATAATCATTAAGTACCTTTTTCAATCACAGCCTAACTGCAGGCTTTATTCCTGAGGAATGGACAACAGCAACAGTTATTCCCCTCCACAAAGGTGCCTTAGCAATACATCAAGGGAATTATAGACCTATAAGTCAGACCAGCCTCATCTGTAAAGCCATGGAACGTATCATCATATACCTCATAAATAAAGACATAGGTGACCTCTAAACATTGGAGCCAACCCAATTTGGCTTCAACATGGGCAGATCCTGCCTGTTAAACCTGGTGGATTTCTTTGAAAATATGACCAGTGCCATTGATGAGGCAAATCTGTGCACACAGTATACCACAACTTGGCAAAGGCCTTTGACACAATCCCACACACAGGCATTACTGATAGACTTAGCAAACTGAATGTAAACCCCTTTGTTGTAAGATGAGTTGCCAACTGGCTCACAAACCGATCACACACTATCAAAGTGGGTGATTGCACATCAACCAGCAGATGTGTCACCAGTGGGGTGCCACAAGGGTCAGTGCTGGGCCTCCTACTGTTTGGTATATACTTCTCAGAAGTTCAGGCCAAATCTAAGGATCTGTGGCTTATCAGGTTTGTGGATGACTGCAAACTGGGTGCAATTATTGAATCTCTAAATGGCATCAGTATACTTCAGGAGGATCTTATGCAGACTGACTGCTGCCTTAGTTATGGTCTCAAACTAAATGCAAAGAAATGCATCATCATTCCCTTCAGTAAAAACAATGTCCAGTCACACTATCAAATTACAACAATACCCTATGTACCTACAAAGTTGTAGGAGATCTGGGATCACAAGTAGATTGCGACCTTAACTTTGACCACCATGTGTCTGCTGTAGTAAGGAAGTCTTTCTACGTAGCACACTTGATTAGCAAAGGCATCACCTCTAGAGTAAAGGAGGTTATAACCCCTCTATACTTGTCACTATTCAGGCCCATAATTGAGTATAATGCCCCTTTTGGCATGTACAAATACAAATCACCTGCAGCAACTGAAGAAACCTCAGAGGTTTTTATCTAAGAAGATCAAGGGACTCTAGCACATACATTATACAGACCGAATAAAGTCCCTGTCACTATGCTCAATATTGTATAGACTTCTTAAGGGAGACTCATGCCTGGCTTACAGAGCAATCTCCGACACAAACATAATGAATTTGCTGCAATCCATAAATCAAACAGGACTAGAGCTACCTATTCAAGGGGCCTAAATATGGCCTGTGACTGGAATGAGATGTGCTGGAGGGACAGATTTGTCTCCCAATGACTGCCACATATATGGAATAGGCTGCCAACTCATGTGAAGCAGAGCACCTCTACGACACTGCTCAGAAGGAACCTGGACAAGTGGATGGGGCACTCTAAATTCTTACCAGGGATAGCACCCACAACCATCTTGGACATCGGCAGTCATTACTAAATACAATCCTGAGTATTGACTAGAGTATCTATGATATAACATTGGGATGAAATAGCTAGGCTTGAAATGACCTCCAGGTCGATAGCCTAGTAACCTCCAATGATCCTATGATCCTATGATCCTTTTTAATATCCACAGCAGTTAATCTACCCATTCTAACTTAAATCTTGTCTAATATCTTAATTGTTCTTCTGCATATAATTGCAATCCCAGAACAACTTTAATTCAATAAAGTCCATATTATATATCCATTCCATAAATTCTCTGTTTGTAACCTTTCTTCTTTTGTTACAAATCTTATCTCTTCCAATTCAGTTATATCTATGTCCCAATTCTGACACCATTCTATTATTCCTATTCTTCTTGTCACATTTATAAGACTATTTACATTTACTGATCATACTCTTAGATCATTCCTTCCTTTATTTTTTAATTTGTCAAGTATTATTTAATTTTCTCCCCTCCACTCTTTTTTCTTCTTATCTGTTACCTTTATTCCCATCTTTTGCATTTAAACCTTTGAATTTTTGTTTTCTGTCTTTAACTGTTTTGCCTACAGAAGTTTTTGTTTTTAACTATCATCCATTTTATATCTTCTTCATCTCTAAATTTCTTCCATATCTCTACTTGTTTCTTTCTCATTGGCTTCCTTCTCTTTTGGTGCTTTTATTTCTTCTTTTTCTTTTATCTTATTTTTTTGTCTGCTTCTTTACTTTCCCCAATTTTCTTTTCACTTTCTTTTTCTATTTCTTTACAATCCATTGCTAAATGCCCTTTTTGTTTACATTTATAACACTCCAGTTCACAATTTTTTGCCCTATGCCCAATTTTCTCACAAATGTAACATTTTTTTCACAATTATTGACAAAGTGCCCCTCCTTTCCACATAAATAACATGTTCTTATTTGACCCCAATACTTTACCAAACCTCGATTCCCTTCAACCTTTAAAACACTCGGTATATGTATAAGCTTATCATTTTCCATTATCAAAATAACATTGCTGCCCCATCCCCCAGAACATAAACCTCTGTCATCATATACTTTTCCAATATGCAGTGCTTCTTTACAAATGTCCTTCAGATGTCTTTGTAAATTATTTCTTTTCAGCTCAATATGTGATTGTATATGTAAGTGTTTCTTCATTTCTCTAAAATCAGTCTTTATCACATATTCTTTTCATGGATTTTCATTTTTCTTTTTCTCAAACTCACTGATAAAGTTTTCCATGCTTTGCACAGTCTCAAAAATAATGTCACAACATATTTCTTTATTTATAAGTACAAATGCTCTTACCGCTTGCATTTTAACACCCAAAGGTAAAATAACATTGTCCCATAACTCATATCTGTTCAATGCCACTTCACATTTATTTTGAAGTCTCGCCTCTATTTTTTTTCTTTTAGGTTTATCCTTCTTCTCTCTTAGTACACTAGTAGTTGTCTCTGCATACATCTTCTTTTATTCTTCCTTTTTCTCCAGCATGATTTCTACTGTTTCCTCCTCTCTTATTTCCTCCAATATTTCACCATCATTCCCAAGTTTGCTCTGGTTTGTTATTTTGTTCAATATATTATCCTGCAACTCTACCAATTGAAGGGTTGTAATGACACACTCCTCTGTGCCACTTTTCGAATCCACAAACAGGTTTTTCTGGAAAATAATCTCTGAATTCATCTCCACTACTGACACACCATCTCTTGAGCTAGCATTCACCTTGGCTGTCTCATTTCTAGTTTCCATGTTGCATATTATCCTCTCAGTTGCCACTGCACTAGGACTGAGAAGGGCACTCATAATTGTTGACACTCATAGTGATTACCACAATGAGTAGAGGAAGTCCCCCCAGTGCCCTGACCAAATTTCCCCTAGTAGTATAAATACTACCTTGGGTCTCCCCTGAAAAGAAGCCACTAGCCTTGTGGGATGAACTCAGTTAACAATAGATAAATCAATATATAAAAAACAGATGGTAATCAGCCAGTTTTTGTAATGCAGTACAAATGATCAAATTTCTAGCAAAGTACAGTAACTCTTACATTTAAAAGTTGTCAAACTAATGACTGACTGCTGAAATAAGCAGAGTGTTTTGTGTTTTGAACCATTGCTTTGGCATGTAATGTTTTAGCTAATTAAATCTTTGCTATCCTGTTGTAAAAGTTCCTGTATGGCAAATAAACCCAGTGAATTTCCTACATAATCACTGATAATGAATGGGCTATATTATACCCAGATAGACAGTGAAACTGTAAGCAGGATGTGAAGAGAGTACAGATGTGTCACCAGTATTTACATTGAATGAGATTCACAGTGGTAACAGATTGTGAGTCTTCAGCATCGTTATTAGTTTAAGAGTGGGTGTCTGATCAGTTTCAGCAGTTTGCATGCAACACTGGACATTGTTCCTATGAGTACAGTCCTGTAATACTGAATATAGACCAATAGCATGGTAATGATGACAAAGTATTAAAACAGGTGTCTGTATATGGGCAGTGTGCCAGACAGGAGTTACCTACATCCACTTCTATAGTCACACCACAGTGATGTACAGCTAAATGTAGATTGCTGATTTTTAACATGTACACAGCATCTTAAGGTGTTCTTTTCACAGTTACTTCAAGTGTTCTAATTTACACCCCCACTTCATTAGTTGACATTCTGAACTGACTGCGCCCTCCTCTTGTGCACATTTCTGAATCTGTCACTGATTACATAACTTTGAAGACCACGGCTCTTCTCTTCCCGAGGTTGTGTTGCATCGGAGTTGTAATATTTAAATAGAGGAGATATGAGTGGCGCAGCAATCCATATAGTGAATATAATGCTGACTTTTTCTTATTTTTTTTCTGAAATTTACTATTATGAATTTTCAGTCAGTTTATTTCAGCTCTAATTTTCTGACTTTGGAGTGAATAGGATGATGTGATTCTGTGCAATTTGTGTGTCTCTGATTTGTTTTTAAGAAGAATGACATGATAGTTGGCTGAGAAGAGACTGTGACTATGTTACTACTGTTCGGTAATGTATTGTTTCACTGTTATAGCTAATAAGTTATGGAACAAATAATTTAGCAATATACATTTTGATATTTTGGAAAAAAAACAATGTTATAGGGAGAGCGATGTAGCAGAAGACAAGACATTAGCCGGCAGTCAGCTGACCTACCTCTGCATTATTTGTTTCAGTTTGTTAACTGGATAAGCAGTCTGGTCAGCCCGACCTTTCTCATCCATTACCAGTGTCATGTAAGAAGAAGCAGTGGAAACATGAATACATAAACCAATAATCTTTTACACAGCATTCAGATCTACAAAGCAATGTGTGCCAAAGGTAATGACATAAAACTGAAAGAAGATGATTACACAATTATAGAAAAAAAGGAACAGAGGATGTAATAAAGGAAATCGATATGAAGACTAAAAATTAGATTAGCTTGTATGATATGCAATTTGTACAAAGTATAAACACAGATTTGTGACTGACAGCAGTATTTCATGGAGTAAGTTTTTGAGATGTTTTGCTTTTTTGGATAAATGCCTCAGTTGCTTAACAAAAGTCTCTGAAGTAAGTGCAAGACTGAGAATTCAGCAGGTGCTGTTCGAGTCTGTGTTTGAAGACATTTAACATATTTTTTTTTTCTTATATTAGAATGATGGTGATTCCATTAAGCTAGGCTTAATCTATTGCCTCTGCTGGCATTAGGGAATGGTGTTCTTACTAAGGACATAATATCTGAAAGTGAGCTTTTACGTCTGTATGTGTGTTCTTTAACAGCTAGTAAGGTTTTCAGTCCTTGGCTGTATTGCATATTAACAATTTTGAATAGAAGTGTGCTAAACAGTAAATTTGCTCTGCCCTGCACTGGACGTTGTTTAAATCTTTTTTAACAAATTGCAGTGGTATGTGTTACTAGCTAAGAGTACAAAGTGATATGTTTTGTTTTCAGTAGTTTGGAATAGGTAAATATTGTATAAGGGTGACAGGGAAGGAAAGATAGCCCATATCCTACTTTTGCAATGCACACATTTCCAGCTATTGCTTGTCAAGCAGCAGGTGAGAGTAGGTGCTAGAATTTGTAATATAGTTTGAAATGACTAAGCATCTAATGAGTAGTTGAGGCAGCGTGTTCTTTAAAGGTTAGATACAGGTCTAAGATTATTTCTGAGGATTTCTGATGGTCCACTGTAGACACAGGGCTGTTTTGAGGGTGTGTGAGCATAAGAGCTGGCCATTTTTCTAATAACTGCTGTGCTCTGTAGAGCATATTTGTTATTTTAGAAATGCTAATGGTTAGCTGGTTAGCATTAGCCCACTCAGCTACTTGTCTGAAGTCATCTTATAGTTTTTGTCAAAAGGGAGATCTTGTGTCAGATCATTTATAATGTGAAAAAATAGAAGAGGTTGTAAACTGTCCATTGAGGAATACCATATGTGAATGTTTCTTAATCAGAGAGGTTGGACATTACCAGGACATTAAAGGTTGTATATGTCAAGTAACTCTGTAGGCATGGAATTGTGTTTTGCCCAAAATTAGGTCTAGCTAATTTAATTAGAAGTAGCTTATTATTAATGGTCAAGACCCATACCATGTTTACAAAAGTACCAGCAGCTAATATGCTCTCATTCATATAATTATATATGAGCTGGTAACTGTGTATACATCAATGATAGTGCTAAAGCTATTAAGAAGCCAAATAGTTTGTCACAGAGTACTCCATAGCTGTTAATGTGATTGAATATTTGATTGCAAAGTAGTTTTGCAAAGATATTAGTGAGGTGGCAGAGGTTATCAATGTCTGGAGTCTTTTTGCATAATAGGGTGAACAACTTTGGAGAGAAGTACACTAGTGGTATGTTTGAAAGGTCTTGATACAATGCCAAAGGGAAGTGAAAGGCTGAAAGTAAAACTAAGAGGTTGTAAGATTTCGTGAGGCCATTCTTAGGAATGATGGATGAAATTTACTGAATTTGGCTCCTGACACTTTGTCTAGCTTATTCAAGAGGTTGTTGGTTTCCTCTTACACCATTTCTTTCAAAGGTAATGTTGGATTTATACCTGCTACAAGTCATCATTGTTTAGACGATCAACAGTTGTGCTAGTATTACTTCAATATGTCATTGATGGTGGACTTTATCAATGTAAGTAGGAAGGTTTTACACACATACATAGGTGAAATTAGTACATCTGAAAGGTTTACTGAAAGTGTTTTTTCTCAGTAACATTTCCACTTAATTCTTTGGTAGCCTTCTAAAACTAATTAGATGATACAAAATGTATGATTGTCTATTTCATACATAACTTTGATAGCATTTGTGGTTATTCAACATTCTTTTCCCAGGTTAAGGAATTTTTGGTGCACAGATTGTTAGGTTGGTTGCTTTTGCAAACCCTCAAGCTGCATCATTATGCGTCATTAAGTGATTGATGTTTGCAGTTAGCCAGGGGCAGTCTTGTCTTTTTAGTCTCCTTTATGCTTCTATTAAATTAGCATTTGGTTGGATTTATTTTGAGTATATAATGTGGTCTAGTCAATGGTACCTGACTTCTATAATAGCTCTGCTTTGTTTGGTTAAAAGAAAAACCTGCTTATGACTATTTATGATGGTTTCTTTTAAGTTTTAGTACCCAAATAGAGCCAACAAGGCATTGATCACTGCAGCAGTTGCATAGTGCAATCGCTGATTTACATTTATGCCAAATATTGGCCACATCTAGAGCAAGTACTGCTAGGTTTTGTTGTGTCCTTTACAAGCTGCTCAGAACCTTTGAGAATGAGACATTGTCTTAACATAGATTTGAGTTCACATATAACATTTACATTAAGGTTGCTTGCATTGATCATGTCCTCTGGAATACCTCCGCAGCAAGTATCATTTACTGTGTTTTTTAAGTCATGCTTTTGATGAAAGCAGTATGCATGACACCCTGATGAGTATTTGCGTATGGACCCCTATAACTATTGTGTAGCCTAATGCAGTTTGGAGATGCATCACTGATTAGCTTTTGTAACATTATGTATGGAAAGACTGATGTGTCCTGTGAAGAGTATAACTCCCTATGTCAGGCTTCTGCCTGGCCTGAAGTCATTATACATTGTTGAATTATCACTAATGTAATCTGGCGGACATGTTCAATTTTTATGCCATGATGGCATAATAGCTAATATGTGCAGCTAGTGAGTTTGGATCCATGTCTCAGAATCTGATGATTTACAGTTGATGTGTGATATATTTCGGTGCATTTTGTAAGTCTTTGTATATGTGCTGAACAGTCTTTTGAGATATATG
Source organism: Protopterus annectens (assembly GCF_019279795.1). Taxonomy (NCBI): domain Eukaryota; kingdom Metazoa; phylum Chordata; order Ceratodontiformes; family Protopteridae; genus Protopterus; species Protopterus annectens. Next base: position 894,896,535 of record NC_056727.1, on the reverse strand, counting down.
GATCAGAGATGCAAGGGCTGGGTGGGGTAGTGGGGTATCTAGGTTGAGTTTTGTTGATTAATAGGGTAGAATCTGTATTTTGGTGAGTTTGTCCTGTCAGTAAAATGAGAAAGAAGAGGTACTATGTAACTGTAATTTGCAGTTCAGAAAGAAGATGTCAAAGAGCTCCATCATGATTAACTAATTAAGTGACTTGGCATTTTGTGTTAACACTAAGGTGAATAACTCCAATAGCAACAGGACCCGGAGCCAAAATTAAAATAAAATATTTAATTCCAATACACAATGTACACCAAACACGTAAAACCAAGCGCTTTCACCCGGCCACTGCCAGGATTTTTCAATGTGTATTTTAAGTTGACTGATGATAATTAATCGGCAATCAGCTGACCTAGAAAATTGTTATTTAATGGTAAAGGGAGAGCCTCTACATGTATTCATTCCTTTGGTTTGACTGGTTTGCTTTTTAACACTAAGGTGCCATCTTTTGTTACTCAGCCCATGAATCTTAGCAGTCAGACACATAGGTGATATAACTAGCTTAGCATTCAGCATTTAGTCAGGTTAAGTGCTTTAATGTATACTAAAATCACAACACTGGGATCTGCAAGCCACTGTACATCAGCTACCTAAAAGTGTTTTCCGTGCACTGTATAGTTAAACAATGTTGCTTCTGACCTGCTGGAAATGAATTCATGTAATATTAGGCCATGTCTATAGTTTGACATTATAGATCCATGGCATATTTCATTTTATTCATGTTATGGGGCAGTAGCACAAGTTACCTGTGTGAGACACAATCTGTTTGTGCTAAACAGCAATAGTTTTTTTTTTAAATCACTATAGGCAATACTACCTTGTGTTTAGCCACAAGTAACTTAGGATATTCTAAATTCTGTTCAACAGTACGCAAACATGCTGGAAGCAAAGAGTTGGGAATTCTTTATGGTATTTCTGTTGCACTGAGTACTTTCTTTTAATGACTGTACTGACAGTGTTATATTTAAATTTACAGAAATGCATTTAGAAAATACAATGTAATTCAGTCTTTTACTAATCATTTTCTTCTTACCATCATTTATTTCCCCATTTGATACTATAAGCCAGCAAGCAAGCAATCATAGTTTCCTGCTTAGCTTAACCCTCATTATCCAACAGGGAAGCTTTGAACATGTTGAACTCCCACAGTGCTGGTTGAGATGTGAGCACAATTCAACACACATGCTTATTCCTCAGCTACAGCACTTGCATTATTTGGTGGGCCCATGCCCTCAGTTCCTGTGTGCTGCCTTGATGCCACACCCGACTTTTGCTATTTGCCAGCACCAGTCAGCTACTGGCAGCCATTAAATTCCATCCTCTACAGCTGGCACCTCCTCCAACATCTGAACTGCTAATTAAACTTGTATCATAGGCAGTACTTTTTCCATCTGTGCCATAGAGACAGATGGATTTTTAGAAAATGTTTCAGACAATAAAATGTAATGCTTAAAATTTGTAAAGATGCTAGTTTTGAAACAAACACATTTTATTGCAGATTTCCAAATGCAACTGAAAAACACAAGCTTAATGCATACAACGTTGTAAGGTAAAGCATGACATAGCAACATACTTAAATATAAACATATCACAAAAATGTTGGTATTGAAGTCCCGAGTGATTTTAAGTCTGAAAAGGATACTTCTGACTGATTGTATTTCTTAGGAAGGAGATCATCTGTTTGCTTCACTGATAAGAAAAACTTTACATAATTTATGACATAAGTCTGGATGCTTTTTAATTATGTTTGAATTTGTACAAAACATTCCTTGATATAGCAATAATCCAATCCTGGGTGTAGGTAATGCTGGATTTACCCACGGTTGGTGTGGTTTGGTCACGAGGGTGAAGCCCAAGTGGCCAAACAAAGCCAACCGTGGGTAAATCCAGCATTACCCACACCCAGAAGTGGGTTATTGCTATTATACAATGACATTATTTAAGAAAAAAAATAATTACTTTTCTTAAATAATGGCATTGTATAATGCCTCCTTGCTGCCCTTCCACAGCTGTTTGGTATTCTGCGACAGTTCTGATGTACTGCGCATGCGTATGCCTACGCAGTACATCAGAGCTGTGAGATAAAAGCAACGGAGAAAGCAAGATCTCAGTTGCTTTTTAAAAACTGTTTTGCTATGTTAAATGGGTTTAACATAGCGAGACAGCTTTAAAAAAAGCAATGGAGAATCTCCGTTGCTTTTTTAAAGCTGTCTCGCTATGTTAAACCCATTTAACATAGCGAGACAGTTTTGAAAAAAGCAACGGAGAAAGCAAGATCTCTGTTGCTTTTTGCAAACTGTCTCGCTATGTTAAACTCATTTAACATAGCGAGACACTGTGAAGCAATGGAGATCTTGCATTCTCCGTTGCTGTAAAAAAAAAGAGTTATAGTAATGGAAAAAGTCCGGGTGACCGGACCTTTTTCCATTACTATAACTCTGATTTACAATGTGCACACTGACCAATCAGCATGCACGTTTTTGAATATTAATGGGGGGGGTCGTTGTATAATAGTTAATATTATGTTACAAAAGAATTCCAGTTGTTACATGACATGTCTATTCCATTAATCTAATAATTTCACAGAAAGAAAAAAAAACTGACCCAAGAAAAGATAATGCTAATCATCACATTAATATCATGGTTAACATTTTCCAGAGATATATACATAAAGCAACTGAACCACCTTCATACCTTAACATGAATGTTAACATATCCCAAATACTTTTTACATTGGCAATTTGAATTCAACAGAAAATGCACATTGGTGAAGTGGTATTCTGAAATTTTGTAATTTATGACAAGTTTTGAAATTAACTCTGCTTCTTGAACTAAATGTTACAGCATATTCTTGCATCTGTAAATATATATATGTGCTTGTTTTTAGCATCTCCTTGTATCCTTGTATTTGTAAATGTGTTTTATTCATTTTTATGTGATCCTACCTTTAAATGGTCCATTGAGATCAGTGTACTACCCCCCGGTAAACAGACACGAATAAATAAATAAATACAATAAAAGTTGGTCAGAGACTGGAACATATCATAAACGTCTGATAAAATAATTTAGGACAAAACAGAAACTTAAAGCAGTTTTCCATATTCATTTCCAGTCCACTATTTCTTCCTTAGCTAAAAGTAATGACCAATAATTTGAACAGTAATATTCATTATACTTTTAACTTATTATATTATGTAGATATTTTGATACTGAGTAAAAACTTCTGGAGTTGTGAAACCAGTGGTTTGGACCACCTGTGTTTTTTCAATTTTTTTCTAACAGTACTGTGAATGTCTGATGAGTTCTAAAATCATAGATTTCAGAACAGAAAGTAATTCTTCCTAATGTTCTACAAGAAAGATTATTATTTTGTGGATACTAGCTTCTTTCCTATAAAGATGTACTAAAAAGTTTTGTCTTCTAAAAAAGTGATATTTCTGAGCATTTTTAGAACTTACATTGGTGTGATGGCCTCTCTTTACCCAAGGTCAGTAATCAGGGATCCTTAATCCTAATTATTGACACTGGTGAGAGATGATCACTAGAAACAGGAGTGGATTTACACAGTATTTCAAATGCAGCTCTCTATATCAAGCACATTTTCACACAAGGACACACAGGGAACCTGCTTCAGACCTGGGACTGGACTCTCTGTCTCTCCAGATCCTAAACAAGACTCATTTTGGAACACTGTTTCCGGGCCTATATTAGAACATCAAAGTTTCAAAACTTTGAATGTTCTAATATCGACCCCTATTCAGCGAAAGCTGAAAACATTGAACATACAGAACAGCAATTTTTTTTCCTAGGGAAAAAATTTCTGTTCCAAAACACATACACACAACACAAGCACACCAAACAAACAGCAATCCACACACATACACCTAAAATCTTACACCTAACCCTACACTAAACTATACACACACCCTAACTATCCACTTACCTTAACCCAAACCCTAACCCTAAGGTCTGTCACTATCGCACACTCACCTCACATGTGCCCTAACCCTAACTCACCTACCCGCCCTAACTCTCACGTCCACACAATCGCACACTTACCTGACCCATGCCCTAACCCTAACTCACCTAACCTGCCCTAACCCTTACATCCACACAATCGCACACATACCTAACCCACACCCTAACCCTAACTCACCTAACCCACCCTAACCCTCATGTCCACACAATCGCACACATACCTAACCTGCACCCTAACCCTAACTAACCTAACCCACACTCAATCACACACTTACCTGAACCCGACCTGTAACTTTCCACCACAGCGCTGAAAATACTGAAGCAACAGAAATGGACAACCAAATTCTTTCCCTAGGGAAAACTTTGGTTTTCTGTTGCTTCGATATTTTCAGCTTTCACTGAATAGGGGTCGATATTAGAACATTCAAAGTTTTGAAACTTTGATGTTCTAATATAGACCCCTGTTTCCCAGGTCCAAGTAGCTGACACACCCACACCTGGGTATTTGATTTTCATGCACACACAGTCCTGGAAAAGGCTTTTACATATTTACTAGCTGTACCCCTTCTGCCCAGACTATAAGGTAACCTCGTTGCCACCAATTAACTGCTTTCAGGATCTTACAAGGGTATCCAATTATAGTGAGTAAAATCAATACTAATATAAATGGTAGAGTGAAATCAAAGCAGCCAGGTTTTTCAGAGTAGTCAAGGCATCACTAAAATAAGCATAAGTACTTCCAATATGTTAAAAATATTCTCTAAAAGACCAGCCACTATGAAAGGTATTAAAATATTTAATAATTCATAATAAAATAGAAAACAGGAGAATACTAAATATCTAAGTACAATAAACATCAGAGTTTCAATCGCAGGAGAAATAAAAATAACACAGTTGGACAGATTCAAGCAGACACAGAAAAACACTACTTAGCTAATCTCACCGTATTTCCTAACTGTCTAAAGAATAACTGTTTCCTAGCTAACTTAATTAATACAGCAAGGCAAGATAGGATGCTGAGATGCTTACTTCCACAAGGCAAGGTGAGCTTCAAACTAAACTGAACTAAATAACTACTACTAACTGTGATAACCGATATAGATTTTTTTATATTAGGGTCCAAAGAAAGCAAAAGAAAAGAAGCTCCTGTGAGAGTTCTATCCTCTCAGTACTGGTTGTAGAATGACACCACATTTGATCACCTGACTCTGGTACAATACACATTCAGAGATTTGCTAAGATCTGTTGCAACATCCAAAAACCACAGAACAACCTCAAAAACATCTATTCTTCCCTTCCAGAATTCTTTGTTTTAATGTAAACATTTAATTAGTTATAATAGCACTATTGATACAATTTTAACACAAGCATCTGTACAAGTCAGTGTGATATTCAAATGACAAAAATGATTTACAAAACTCCAGCTAACTATGCTGGCATATGTTACACATACACTGCTCTATTTTCCTTGGCATACATGGTGATACCCCACATCATCACAGATGGCACTATCTAAAAGAGGTTAGGGTAACAAAACTTCATGGTTAGCCTCAATTTATGTATGAAGGTCCTTGTAGCAATAACCAGCTAGTTTAAAGATAGAAAGATTTTTTTTTAATTCTCAAAAGAGAACTCAGTAACTCAGTGAATGGTGTAGCTAAATAATGCATATCTAAAGATTTAACTGTGTGCTGTAAAATTGTGATCCCAAGTGGCAAATTATCAGATGTAGTCTTAAATTACCCTGAGACAAGAAGGACTTTGTTAAACTGAGAAACATAATAATATGATGGTATATCCATTAGTTTAAAGCTGGCTAGATTTCCTATCAAATAATTCTTGGAGCTTTGCCATTCCAAATGAAGAAAGAAGAACTAATTTGTTAAAAAAATCTGTGAATATTCTTGAGATTGTACTGTGTATAAAGTGAAACATGTTTGACAAAATATTCATTTTTATTATGAAAATCTTAAAGAGAAGCTTAAAATGCATTTTCGTCCATCTCTGTATTAGGTTAAAGTTGAAAAATTACTTTATTTTATAAATATGTTGGATTCATAAGCATTTACTCCCAGAATAGGGAATTGTTAGCTGGTGAAATATCTAAGAAAGGTTGTGATACCATTTAAGATGCAAGGGTAAAAGGGCCAATTTCTCTTTATGCATGAGTAAAGTATATGTATTGGGTTTGTGGATAAAGATTTTTTGGCTGATTAAGGTAGGTATCTTATAGTCCCAGGGTGTGCATGTAGTTAAACTAATTCTGGAGGACTGGAGCCAAATGATGTTGGTACTTTGGAAAAAAAAATAGTGATGTAACCATCAGGACCCATACATTTGCATAATTTCAATTTCCTAATTGCAGATTTTATTTCTTCAGGTGTGACTTTTTTATATGTTTTACCTAGCAGCACAAATTAAATAAGTTTGGGTTATGCTACTTAAGTATTGATTAAGTAAGTCAGTTTTGGGAGGTATACATTTTACTGAAGTATCATGAAAAATATTTAAACCTTCTGTTGTATCTGTATAGGTTTGCCTGTTTTGTTTACTAGTTTGAGCACTGTTCTTAGGCTGTTGGAATTTTAGTATTTTTACAAAGACAGTAGATGAGGTGTGCAAGTGTTCAGAATATTATATATATATCCAATGCTCAGCATGTTCTATTTTGCTTGAATGTATCATACTTGCTCATGGCCGTTTTAAAGTTTTTGATTTTTCAGTGTCAAACCCACCTTGTAATTTTGCATCATACTGTTCTGTTTCTTTCCATATCATTTATTTGTTTTATCCAGCTTTTTATAAAAGAAAAAAGGCTGATCAAAATTCCTTGTAAAAGCTTTCTGTCATATCAAAATGAATATGATTAACAGTGATGATATGACATCATGAAATTCTTCCTCATTAGCCTTTGAGAACAGATTGTTATCAAAGGGGCAAAGTTAAACTCTAACAAAATACAGAATTGATCTGAAAATTATCTATGAGTTATTATTAGGCAGGCAGCTGAATGACTTAATTACCAGCAGATAATAAAGGACTCTAGTTTATTCCATGACTGCACATTGCAGAATAAAAAATAAAATCAGTATACTGAGGATTTCTTATCCTTATCCAATATGGCTAATCTAGGATCTTGATCTCCCTTGTGACCATGGATTTTCAATGCTCTAACTTATCTTACTTCAAAAAAAGAATTAGAGTTTAATTACCTACATGAATAAAGTGATGGTTGTTATACCTTGAGAAAAAGTGAGATAGCTTCAAAAGATTATTGGTCTTACTTAATAGGGTACATAGATTGCTATAAGTATAATTGCTGGCTTTGAGTGCAGCCACAAAGTCTCTAAGAATACATACCTCCCTTGTTTATCTCGTATTCCAACTCTGTTATTAATATCGCAACCATACAGCTTGCAGTACTACAGCTGGTTGTAAAATAAGAAGCAATCTATTTCCTTTTAAGTTATAACAAAATCTAAACCTTAAATGTGTGGTTTATGTATGCTGCATATATGTGATGAGATCCACACTATATAGCAGATGTCATAAAATGTTTATGTTTCAAGGTTGTTTGAATGTTTTTGAAATTCCAAGATAATATTTAAAGTAACAATTGCCTCTTTTGTTGATATTTCTTAAGGCTATTCCTAAAGGTAGGGTACCCCTGAGAACATTTATCTATGCAGAACTATTTTATATGAGGCAATGAAAGTGGATTACAGCAATTAAGTTTTCTGGGATGTGATCCATAAGTGAATACTTTGTAAAAAGAAAACTGTAGGTAAGACAAGAAGTGTTTAATGTTAAACAGCTAATGCAGTTATTTACCTTGGACATAATCCTATTGCTACTTCATTGCACCTAGCTCAGTTACTAAGATCCAACCTAACAACTGATCTGAGAACTATGAAAACCCCAAAGAATAATACCCCAGCATTTCTCTCTGACAAAAGCTTAGCTAAGGTATTTACATTTGGACAGCCTGTCACTTTCTATGCTTGTCTCTTTGTTGCTAATCTATACGCTTTGCATCTCCTTTTTTTAGACATGAATCTGTCAGAACTTTTTAATACTAAAATTATCTAAATTATTAAAATTATACATGCAAACAACATTTGAAATAACATAGAACAACAAAACAACTAAAGCAGGAAGTCAGCTCGGTCAGTTATTCATTTTAATGGTAGACTGTTACAGATTACCTTGGTCTGGTTAGCAGGAGAAAAACAAATAACATTCAGGTGGAAGTTTTATATATTTCAGCAAGAATAGATGTAGCAAATGGAGTCAGTAGAGACAATTGTAGGTTAATCTTCTTCTTCTCCTTTCAGCTGCTCCTGTTAGGGGTAGCCACAGTGGATCATAGGTCCACAGAATAACTAGCAGTAAAGGTTTATGGTGTTGAGTTGCCAGCCCGGTGCCCAACCTTCCACAGAAGGCATACACAAGCACACACTCACACCTGGGACCAGTTTAGAGTGATCAATTCACCTGCAGTATGTCTTGGGAATATGGGAGGAAACCAGAGCACCCGGAGAAAACCCATGTGAACAGGGGGAGGACATGCAGACTCTGCACACAAGGCACCCCAGCCAAGAATCGAACAGGAGAACCTCTTGGTGTGAGGCAACAAAGCTAACCACTGCACCACTGCACTGCCCAACTGTAGGCTTAATACTAAAGCAAAATAACTTCATGAGAACTGCAGATCTTGAGTAACTTACTGTGATAACTCTGATATCACGTATATTTAATAATGTAATAAGCTAATTGAAGAAAAGCTGTTTTCTAAATTATTGTATAAAATCAAATGAAAATAATGCAATGATGTGCAGATTCTGTAATGTGCTAGAGTGACCAATGCTTTCCATGTCCTGCTCATATAAAATTTTAAATAAATGGATAAAAAAATGTAATTATATTATTCTTTTTCTCCATTACCAGGGATATACCAAATATTGAGCTTACATTGCAAGACTTGAATGTTATGTTCTAAGTGCCAGAAAAAATAAATTATGAAACAAATTGAATATGGCCTGTTCACAGCTCTGGCACTGACAACTCCATATGAAGTTAAAGAAGTGATGTGTCATCTAAGTATATTATGACCTGTCTAAAATGAGGTTAATGCCAACCCATGAAATGCCCCCTAAATTATATTCCTTAATATAATACATGTAAGCCTAGTTCTAGAGCAAGCACAGCAACCACATTTAGACCAGGGATCCCCCTATTATAAAATCTTATTTTGCTTAATACCTCTTGGTTGATAAGAGTTAATTTTACATTAGGTATAATCCTGCATTATTATTATTATAGCTTTAATATACAAAATGTAAAAGTTCAAAACTATTGGAAGAAGTAATGGGGAGTTGAATTTCCTGTCATACTCACTGTCACAATGGTTGGTTATGGTATATTCCTGCTGTAAGAATATATTCAGCTATAAAACATATGTGAGAGATAAGCAATTCACATCAGAGAACCAAAGCCCACATATCCTGAGCATTAGCCAATAAATGATCCTGCTATAATTTGGTTTAACGGGTAGAAAGCTTTGTTTTGAAGAACAGCATATGATGAAGAGGTAGATATAAAAAGAGAGCTCCAGGAGAAGAACAGAATTAAAACAGTAAAGGGAGTCAATGAACCTCAAAATTGTTGTACCATCTCATGAAGAGAAATCTACATCCCTATCCTAAGGGTTATGAAGTATCAGAATTACTTGCATCAGTACTGAACAACCCCCTCAAGTGAGTTAGAAGTCTATTAGATTATAATTTCTTAACACATTAAGGTATTACTCCACCACATAATAAAAGATATCTGTATGGGAATATGGCTCACAGTTGGCTTCATGTCACAACCTGGAAAACAGAACTGGCAGTAAGACTTCGGCTGCATGGGTGCACTTTCCAGCTGCAATCCACTGGTAGCCTCTGGGCTGACTGAATCGACAGAGTTTTCCAAAGAGTTCATACACTTCCAAGCAGTTCCCAAATATACTATAAATAACTCTTAGCTCTAATTAGGCTGTACCATCAGATGAGTCACCAAAGCATTCTAAGCAGCAGGTTTAACAACCATTTTAAGGACTGGAAATATGTTTTAATCAAGTACTTCAGTAAGTTGAATAATTTTGACTTTGTTAATATAAAAGAAAAGCATTTTGACAGTATCTTTTTATACTGGTTATTTTGTGAATAATGTATAACTGTGATTACTTTCTAATTTTTGGATAATTGAAGTATTTTAGCCAGAGATTATCAAATGCTTGTCTGTAAGAATTAATCTATTTTTTATTAATAGTTAGGAAAATGTTGTGCATTCTTCATATATTATCTATTCAACTGTATTGTCTAGTGTGTGGTTCAAATAAACAGATTTGTAAGAAAAATAAAGCATTGCTTTACTGCTCCAATAACAGGGATGGATTGAAGGGATTGTACAAAGTGATGTTGTCTTGTGTCAGAGGGCCAAACTCCAAATTATCCTCAACAAACTATGGGGTGATCACTTGTACATATTTATTTAAATATAAAATCAAAAGTATAACCAGTTTCTAGCATTACTTTACTGCTTCATGTATATTTCAGGAAAGAAAAGGTTGTTAAATAGAGCCTGGTCTGCAGAGCCGTAGGACTGAAGTGCCTCTATATGGATGCCATCTTGAAGAATCTCAACAAATATGAATGCTTGTCAACTGATTAAGATGCAATGGTCTCTATATTTTTCATATGACATTCACACTCTGGAGGAGATGTTGGCTTGATAAAACTCTTGTTAAAAGTTAAAGGCAAATAGATTTACTGATGATTTCAATAATTTGATAATAGCATTCAGTTCTGCTCAGTAAATGAGATTCTGTCCAAACTCAGCCTACCTGACCAATCCAATTAATTAAAGTGGCTTCAGAATTTAGTAACAGATCTTTCAGTATAAGAGTCGGTCATATTTCACACCAAGTTTTCCAATATTTGGGAGGATAGGTGTCCGTCACGTCTTAATTTGGAATAATTTATATTTGCTACTTTTATTAATGTTTTCAAAATGACCTGATATCATAATCACAACTATATTCTGTACAGGCAACAAGGTTGTTCAGCCCCATCACATTTACCAATCGTGTCACATTTACTCATTTCCATTTACATCAAGAAGCTGCACTCTGGCATTCCTCCTCTTACAGTTCTCCTCTATGTAGATGACATGGTCATATACAGAACAAATTCCTCACCCCAGATCATCAAATGACTGCAATGGGATTTCTTTACTATGACAGCATAGTTAAATTCAAGGATGTCACTTCTAAAGCCAAAATTAAATGATTTAGCATACAACAAAAGTTAAAATCCATTCCTCCTGACTTAACCATTCTAGACTATCATCAGCATTCTCTAGGAACTTCTATTTCCTTTAAATACTTATAGGTATAGCTAGATCAAAATCTACATATTCGAAAAATTATATCAAAAATAGAAAAAAAATGTTTTGGTCTTGGAAAAGCTTTCACTTTTTCTGCAGAGCTGGAAGAGAAGTCCTAGGTAAAAGGGTCCTAATGGCATGATCATAATATGCTCCCCCCTTCCTAGCCATAACCTCCAAGAAAACCTAACCTTATTACAGACAGCTAATAGGTAACACTACTTCATCATTCTAGCTCCAAAAAGAGACCACCACAAAAACTAAATGCTTCACAATAAGGAAAGATTTAACCTCCTTATAGCAACTGTCTTCTCTAAACTGCTATATCAATACTCCCTCTACATCATAGGCAGATTCACAATGAAAGAAAGGATTTACAGTCTTAGATTTAACTTTCCCATGCCCCATTCCTGCAGCATTAGGCATCAAACAAAAAAACACAGATATCTCACCTTCTGAGTCATTGGACCAAAAATCTGGAAGGCCATCTCACAAGCAGTAAGAGGTCTGCCTACAACTATGATGTTGAAAAAATACTGCAGCACCAAATGCCTAGAAAACCTATCTGCTACTGCTTCAGGCTAGGACTCACATATAACAGACCTATTCCATCCTCTAACACAACAGTAAATATACCACAGGCAGAAACATTCTACTCATTTGCACTCCCACCTTCCATCCTTCCACCCAGTCATCTTCTTTCCCAATTTAACACCCCCCCATTCCTTATCTGGCTATTCTAATCTAACAAATTACACTTGCCCCACTATTACTGCTATTTTTCAGCTATATAATATTTATGTAACTCTTCTCTTTCCTGACCTTCACTCTTACACCTCTTCATCTGCTGCCTTACTGACCTTTTCATATTCATATTCTTCATTGGAATTTCACGGGTCACTTAATTGCACTACATCTTCACTTGTATGTTTTATAATCATATTACGTTACATATATGTGCAAGTTTATGCCTGTAGCAATCTGTGGTTTGTCTGTTTAGTGTTGCATATTCAGGATGAGCCTGAAATAGGTCAATCTGTGATTAGTGCTTTACCTTTTCTATCAAATTTAAACTAATAAATAAATATAATCCACAGGCAAATTCTTTCATTCACTAACAAGGATATCCAAAAAGCTTATAAAAATTAACTGGACCTGTATAAGAATTTAGGTAAAACAGTATTCCTGATATTTTAGTATCCAAATGTAGCTTAACATCTCAAACACAAACTGTCTGTTGGTTTCCCACAATGGTGACTTCTAGAATGTATGAAATAATTTAAATATTTTGGTGTCTGGCTAGATTTAAATCTGCTCTACTCTGTATGTAGAGACAAGACCTTTGCTAAAATTAATAGAGTGCTTGGAACCTGTTAGTGGATCTAATACTTCTTAACTAGTCAAGCTACAAACTCACTAGAAAAAAGGGTACATTCATTTACATTACATTATGTTCCATATCTGAATCCTGCGGGCTCAACCACTGATTACCAAAGACGTCAGAATGCAGTAAACTAGATCAAGAGATTTATGCCACATTTTCTGCCCCCTAAGCATCACTGTGCAAGTTTTCAGAAAGCTAATATGCTACCATAAATAAAGCGGTTTTACTTCAATAACATTCTCTTGCATACAAGATCTTCCCTTGAAATACTATTCCAGAATTTTGTATTTATTTCACACAAAGCTTTGGACACCTAATCTGTACTGTTTAGACAAGAACCTCTTCATTATGATTTCTCCTTGCTACTCTATAGAATGTTGCAGCAGAACCTTCCAACATGGGTCTTCAGGGTGTATTCTGTACACCCCATTAGCATCCAAAATGTACCTACCATTCTATCAGCTAAGGAGTGTTGCTCTGCATTCTGGACTGTCTGGTTGAGTGATATGCTTGGATCAGGCTTTTGACACCTTGTTATGCTCAGGGATTATTGATACCATTACAAACTGTAATCTTATCCCTTGTATAATTAGATGAAATGGCTTCTGGTAATAAAGGAAGAAACAATGAGTGAACACTTAGGTGTATGCTAAGTGGATTCAAGTAAATTCATCCATCACTTAGAGTTTGGTACTGGGGCTCATTTTATTCAGTTTTGTGTTTTCATCCTTTTTCTATTTCATCTAATTGTGGCTTTTTAAGTATGCTTCTGATTATTTGATAAGGGTGAACAGAATTACTTAATGAATAAAGCAAATAGGTTTGAACATTGTGTAAATAAATGCAAGTTCATGACCTTTGGTTGATATAAGCTTGATAGACTACCCAAGCTGAGGAATGGAGTCATAATAGAGGTTACTACAATGAAGTACTTAGGAGTCTGCTAACAACAGGTTTTATTTTAAGGAAAATGTCATGTACATATTTGAATCTTTGCTTTGAAGCAAATGTGCCTCCTTTATAGTTTTGTGCTGCCAGAGACTCAGTAATGTTAAATAACCTATTTAAGCCATTAACTCACGACAGGATAAGGTATAATTCCTCATTCTATCTATACACAATGACACGAGGTAATATGCTGCAACTTGTATGAAGCAAGATTAATGGGAGATTACCTTATGTAGAGACCCTGAGTAACATACTTATTTAAATTATTACACTTAAGCCTAAGCATTTACAATTAATAAAAACATTAGTAACAGTAAATATGCAAACCACATGAAAAGTCATAAAAAGTGCAGTAAGAGTAAAACATAAGATTAGAAACAAGCTTGCTTTCCTCAGTACTAGTTGCTACCTTGTCAGAAGCAATTTATATTTAGCTTATGAGGCTTTTGAAGATAAAACACTGAGACCATTAGTAGGCAAATAAAAATTATTAGGCAAAGAATTATCCTATTTCACATGTATATATGAGTTTATGAATTATACATGTTGATTGCGCTTATTTTATGCACATCTTAGCTTGCATTTTGTATATATATATATTTTTTTTCAATGCAGTCTGACTGGAGCTTTTAATGTTCCTCTATCTATATTCAATCTTGCTGTTCTCTGAATTTTGCTATGTACTAATTTTGTGTATAATGTTGTTGCTTAAAAGACCATGATGTATTTTCTGCATTTTTGAGCTCAAATCCTAGCTGAAAAGGGTCACTAGACTAGTCTACTTACCTGGTGAACAAATAACACATAAATAAATAAATAAATAAATAAATAAATAAATAAATAAATAAATAAATAAATGAAAAGAGATTCAGCCACAGTCATTTTTAGGTTTTCTCATTGCCCTAAATAAAACTATGAAGTGGGGCAGTTTTTTTGTGCATATAATTCCAAAACTGGGATAGATTGCCAGTAGAAATTAGAACATTCACAAATATGTATTTGTTTAATGTAGACTTGTTAGTTGGGGAGGTAGTAGAAAGTATCAGCATAATATAAGGGAATCTGTGTTTCTGTCTGGCCTTTGGGCCTCAACACAGGATATTTTAAACTTATGAATCGGAGAACCTTTGCTGTGGCACACTGTAGCTACATAAAAAAGCCACAAAATCTCCGCCGTCAAATTGCCATTTCGTAACTATGTTTTGACTGCTTAAACTTACCATCTTTTCATCTTACTGATTTGTAAAACTGTAAAGTACAGAGCAAGAAGAAATTTTATTTTGCATTCATCAGAAAATTGTCATGAACTGTGGTGTCGCCCTAAATAACTTATGAGGCTAGTATTATAGAAACTGGCTTGCTTGCTGCCAGTGACATTTGAAATAATTGCATTTCATGACATCTATCTATTGTAAAGTTTTTAGTTAAATTAATTAGACACCAAGTGTGAAGGCTGAAAATGAAAAATAATCTGATATTAATTCTTGCTGCTTATTCAGAAGTGCAAAAAATATTTGTTTGTTACCTCCAATGTCAGCTTTTCTTTCCTGTAACATGTTCTAACTGCAAAATACATACTATAAAGCAGACTCTACCTATATACACTCAGACTGACATGCACACAAAATGCACACATACACATGCATACACGCACACATGCACACGCACACAGATACACAGACACACACACACACACACACACACACACACACACACACACACACACACACACACACACACACACACACACACACACACAAACACTGTATGCCATGTGCATGAACACACTGCATGCACAAGCATTTGCTACACACACACACACACACACACACACACACACACACACACACACACACACACACACACACACAAACACACAAAACACATGCTCATATGAGTAAAACGCACCAGTTATGAATGACACTATAGTTGGAAGTTCATAAGGAGCAAATGAGCAAAAGGATAAGCCACTGGTGCAAGACAGTAGTTTCATTTTTTTGTATGGGATGCTAGTGTGTACCAGTATTCTCTTGAGTATTACTAATACCTATATAATAAATAACAATATCTTCAACAAAATAAATTGTAAATAAGAATTTACCAAAACTGAATCATAGCAGCCCAAGCAGATGGGGATATTTATGCAGATTATTATTTTAAAGTGATTCCCTCTAAGAAAGTCACAGAATTACTCCTGATGGATGTCCGTAATAAAAGGATTACACATTTAAAGGATCTTCTTTTCTGCTGTCAGTTTTCAACAATGTCCTTAGAATCTTCTGGGGCAACACATTGGGTGACTCAGTTGTATTTGTTAGGAGGAAAGTGTCTTGTGTATCAGTAGTCTTGGCACAACGTTGACAGTCTGCATAAGGGAACCCAAAATGCAATAAGGATTTCATTACACATTCAATATCAAT
Source organism: Protopterus annectens (assembly GCF_019279795.1). NCBI lineage: Eukaryota > Metazoa > Chordata > Ceratodontiformes > Protopteridae > Protopterus > Protopterus annectens. The sequence goes on along the minus strand of NC_056727.1, from coordinate 894,880,338 downwards.
AACAGACATTTGTATGCTAGTTTTGTTAGCCATATTCTGTATGAGAAATGGGATAAAGATAAAAACAACACAAAATAATGTTTTATGCAGGAACCATGTTACAAAAAACATTTTAAAAATTCATGATGAAGAACAGAAGATGAATTTGATGCCAGCAGCAGTGATTTTAGTCTGTTTGGTGTTGATACTATAGAGAGTTAAAGCTGGATAGTGGAGCTTGTGGCCAGAGGGTAGGAAGGAGGCTCCCAGTGGAGACAGACCTGGCTGTTCTGAGGCACTGAGCCTGGACTGATAATCTTCTCATGGGGGTTTCTGCTTGCTTCCCCTCCAGGCCAGAAAGCCTGTGCTTATCCTAGTGATACCAGCCAAGCCAGTGCTACAGACCTTGGAGGCAAAAACAGCTTAAACTTTATTCATCAGCAGGCAGCTGCAGCAGAAGAACACAAGTAAAAGTCGAATGTGTGCAGCATGTATATTAAATGGACCGTCCCTTCCTAAAAGGGACTTACATGAGCATATTCGTATACTTAGAACCAAACACACTTACACTTCTTTGCACTATTTTGTGATCATCCCAGAATAGTTTGCCTCAGACAGACAACTCTGAGAGCAGTCATACAGTTACAGATGTGCTGTAATGAATTTGTGTGCATAGTAACAAAATCAGAATAGAGCTACTGCTGCATGTAGCTTGTACATTTATTAATGTTTCAGTTCATCTAGATCTAGCCACTAACTCAGAGCTGGAGGTCTTTTGTGAAAATACAAACTGCCACATTTTACATTGCTTTACAAAACAGAGACATGCACCCACTTTCCTCTATGGTCAGATCCATGCAATAAGGTCCAATTACTTGTATACAGGCATGAAACTGCACATCTGCATTGTCTGGTTTCATCTGAAGTGCAGACTGTAAACTCTGAATAGGTGTGCGATGCAAACATTGTAACACAGTAGTAAGAGAAGCTTTAACATGTAATCAGTATACAGTTATTAACACATTTAACTTCACAAAGAAACTGCATACCACTTATTTTTATAGCATCATCTTGTTAAATATTGTTAAATTTTGTATTGCCTCATTTGACAGTTCATGCAATGATGAGACACTCATAGATATATGTGTAGTGTATGGAGCACGATGATTATGCTCCAATATTCGGAAATAGACAAACCACTTAAGTGCCAGAGTGGCACGTCACCTGACCTTAATTATTAAATTCACCAGCACTCACCAGCAAATTACATTGTCAGAGATAAAAGATTTGCTTCTATCTGCTGTCCATACCAGTCATGTGTCCCCAACTTCCTCAGATAAACTTAACTGGTAGATTAACAGGATGTGTTAGCATCCATTTTCTGAAGGACACAAATTCTGAAACTCAAATAGATTTCATTATTTACTGACTTCAAGCATCACTGCTTTGTCTGAAAACCATAGATTTTTATGAGGAAAAGACCAAAAATATGAAACAATAATCTGGAAGATGTTCAAAAATCGAAACTATTGAGAGGCATGGAGGTGACTGTGATACACTGCCTTTCTAGCAGCATCTACTAAGTGTTTTATGGCTTTGAAAGCAGGCAAAATGCTTTCTAGTTTTTCCCTGTAACTAAAAGTACATGGAGCACATAAAGGTGAGTGCACTACAAAAAATTCTGATCGTATCACCAGTCATAAGCCTAAATGATGTTTTCTCGATATAGATGCCAAGATTCACCTCTCAAGCTTCACTCTTGAAATGAATTTCTTGGCTTCCATGTCTAGAGCACATAATAAGCAGGTCATGATCCTCATCCGAATCATAATCCTCTATATTATGCATTATGTTTTCCAGTGTTCAAACTGAGTAAATATATCATTAGGAACAAAAGAAACAATGATAATTATTGAGAGGACAACGTAACTTGCCAGCCTAAAAAAATCATAAGTGTTAATAAATAAGGTTTGGGTATTTACAAGTGATTTTGACATTGATCTGATTGTTCACTCATTACAATATATGAAATGATACTAACATATCTTACTTATGGTTTTCTAGCAACAGAATAACCCCCACCTTCAGCCTTCCTAATACTGTTTATTTGGATGTTCATCTCATAGTTCAGAATCATCACGATGCTCTATAAAATAAGATTTTGGCTCTGTGGTTGATGCTGTACAATACAGCTTTTTGATATTCAGCCTTATAACTGCTTTGGAGAATTTTAATGCAAGATCTTGCATCATAACTAAATCTTCAGCTGAGCAACCATTATTAATAATAGCACATGTGAGAGTGAAATCTTTAAAGACCTTGAATACATAAGCATTGTAAAGCAAGAACAAAGAAGAGTTGTGATACAAATGTAAAGCCTAATCTTTATTGGTAAATGGATATGGAATTTCTAGTTTCTTGACTGATTTCATTGAATTTCAGTGCACATCTATTGTTTGTTATTGAAAAAAAGTTAAAAAGTTAAATAAAAAATAGACATTGAAGATGCATTGAAGGTACAAGTTCATGTACATAGCATGTAAGTATTAATTGTTGTAAAATGTTGTTTTGAACCACTATATAGAAAGTTCACTGTCACAAAAGATTAGTACAAGTTTCTTTTTTTTCTGATGTGATTGCTATTGTTTTTGTACCTATAGCACTGTCCATGGCTGATAAAAATCCCAAACTATTTTTACTGTGTGAACAAATAAAATTATTAAAATGCATAGCAAGAAGCAGGGCAACATTAATGTGAGATAGTTATGCTAAGTGAATGTTCAACAGTAGGCCCCATGATAATGTAGACCTAGAAAACATTGTATAATGCAAAATAAGCAGATGTTTAAACCAGTCAAATACTTAACCCAATGCTGAACATTTAAAACACCATTAAAACAGTGTATAGCAGTTTGATAAAAAAGAACATAGAACAGGCCTGGATAACAAAGAACCACATATCAGGGGACTAAAACAAAATGCTAAAATATGACCCTCAAGTGTATTCAAGGCAGGTTATGGTATGTGTGCAGTGCCAGAAAACAGTAAAAATAAAATAGTACAGCAGCGCAAACAGACTGACACAAAAACAAAACATCTACAATAAAAGAATGTTGTAAATCCACAGGGAGCACAAGTTAGTAACATAAAACACAAAGCTATGGACTGTAAACATCAGTGCGTAACAAAGCAGTGTGCCATGGCTTAATATATATAGATTATTATTTTATGTCATTCACTCTGTACAGAATAGCATGCAACTACCCTGGTGAAGGCGTTAGTCAAGGTACCACTAAAGACAAATAAATAAGTAACGTGGCATGGCAGGGCTGTGGTGATACCACACATCACACAGAAAGATAGATGAGGCACAGAAAAGACAGAGGACATCTGTAACACGCTCTGCTGTTCATCTTTTCTTTTCATTTTCTCTCTGAATTGCCTCTTTCAACAAACTAGTTAAATACACATTTCCACCTATAAACGTTCTTCTCCACCTTATTTTAAAATCTTGTTTGTGGTTCTATTTCACAAGTATTTTCTGATTCAGCTCATTCTTACAAACTTCTCCTGCATATTATTCCCAGTTTCTATCACATTCACATTTATAAAATGTACATTGTTGAATTCATGTCAATTACCAAACACTTGGAATTCACAATGATAAAATCAAATGATTCGGTATAAAAATACAGATTGATTTAAAACTGAAATAAGCCTACTTTTTTGTTTTGCATAGGGGGGCTTTGTTCCTTCCACCCCCATTACTTAAATACCCTAACTCCATATTCTGGCATCAGCAAAGAAAGGGCAAAGGCAACCTATAGTTAAATACCATCTTTCTCCATTACCCACACGGTGCCATCACAAATTATAGAAAATATAACTGCAGTGACAATTTAGTACACAATAAAAACATACGAAACATGTCTCACCAATCCATTCTAAAATTAAATTGTCACCCAAAATAAATTACAGTTTCAGAAAAAAAATCCTGAAAAACACTCTGGAAAATGTCATTTGGCTTCAAGGATAGCACATAGGAACATTTCACTGTCTTTGATTTAAATACATGTTTCCTAACCTAGCTATCCCCTGTAAATGAGGTAAAGTTATGTAAATATTCTTTTTTCATATGCAGTATAAGTTAAAGTTTTGCATCTTCTCTAATAATCCTTAGACATGAAACATGAATGAAAATGGTCTGGAGCTCACTTATCTAGATAAGAAATGTTAAAGTGGGTGTCACGTCATATGTAAAGGCTAGCAACATATTATTTGTATGACAAGACAATGTCATATGCGCCATAGGAGATCACACAGCTTTGCCAGAACAATAGTAGGTGTGGTAAATTAGTAAATGGTAGAATCCAATATAGATGGCATTCAGTTATATAGACCACAGGACCTAACAGGTGTATCTCATGTTGTAATTGTCTAATACAGTCAGGATAACATCTGCATGGTTCCACAATATATAGTGCATCCACCAGGGGTTGTGTAACCCAGACAGCTGCAGCAGCTTAAGGCCCCAGACTGCACAACACCGCAGGAGATAGGGCTATGTATGTTCCATTAGCCTGCACTAATATATGTATGTAATATAAGTAGAAGACAGCACTGCATGGAGAAGGAGCCATGGAATATAGGCAAGAGAAGATTTGGTGGAAAATATTCTATGTCAGTAACCTGTGACTGATGTGCTGGGCAGTAGAATTCTACTTATACAGATTCTTTTTAAATACTTTCTGGAGGACAAGTAAATGTATTATTATAAATGAGAGGGCAGTGCATGGAACAGACAAGATGGTAGTTATGTTAAAGATACATATGAAGACAGTGACCCAGGACATATGACATTAATAATAGCAACTGTAGCACAGGATAATTAATGCATGTTAAGTATCCTACCTGTTTGTTATTCCTTTTTCTGCTTCTTTTTGATGGAGTTTGTCATCCTCTGTAGTATGGCCCCATTCGATAAACCACAGCCTGGTACAAGCTATGCTATGTCTTCATCACTGTTGAAACATTTAAAGACAAAACCCTGGTGAATTTCAGTGTTATAATGTAGATTAGGCTTAATGCTGGGGACAGTAGCTGATTCACAATCTGGGGTTCAGCAGTTTAATTGTATTTGTAGACAAGGAACAGAGGAAAGTAATTTGAAGACAAGGAAATGGAGGATGATGTATAACTACCTGACAAGATACGGCTATATTATAAACGTTAATTAATACTGATGTTTGTTATCCATTTCTATATACAGGAAGGGTGTGATAATAAAGGAACATTGTTCATTTAATTGTTTTTGTTTGTGAAAAAGCTATATTTAGGGCACATCAGCAGACTTTATTTTCATTGTATCAGTAATGTTTGTGTTTGTGGAGAGGATTAGTTTGTGGTTAGAATTATTGTTTGATTGACAGAGTATGCACAATGCTATTAGCTGGTGATAAAGTAATGTGGAAATTCATTGCAGGATAGACCATTTTCAATGAATGTGTTTTATCTTAAATATCAGTGAATAAAACGCCCTGACAGACAAACAAGCCACGGGTGTTAAAATGGACCTTTATTTTCAGAATGCATCCAGATCAGAATTATACACTGTACAGATGTTAACTATGGTAACAGTGCATTGCACTCCTTTAAGGAGGTAAAATATTATTATTTCTACCAACAAGTTTGGTAGCTGCACCAAAACAGATTGAGTGCTCATAAAAAAATATCAGAATTTGTGCTCTTTTTTTTTCTTGTCATTAAACTGCAAAACTCAGATAAAACATTTTTATAGCCTAATCCTCTTGCATGTAAATTTATTCATGAGAAGTCACTTACTGGAATGCAGCACAATTTTGACTATATGTGTTCCATGATTAAGACATCAACTAGATTGTAACAAAAGCAAAAGATGCAGGAATGATCTGTTATTCTATGCAATTTCATAAGAAATATGGTAAACAACAGCCTGGTAAACAACTCCACTAGAAAAAGTAAGCCAAAGTATTCCTTTCTGGAGTTACAAATGGCTGTTTATTGTATTTATTTATTTATTTATACCTACAGTTAGTTAGTTCATTACTGGTTATGCCTTTATTATATTCTTAATTGGGTAAACTGAGTTGAAAATTGTATATAATACAAGAAATATGCAAAAAGAGACTGATAGCTGTCATTTATTAAACTGAAGGGCCCACGTGCATATGTAGTAGGTATTTATATCTTATAAAAAAGCTCAATGAACATATACGTTACATAAAGCTAATGAAGTTAGTCATTAAGTGAACAGAGTGCATACGTGTCATAACCCTCACATAAAATAATTCAAAACCATGCACAACTGGCCATAATTAACTAATTTACCAATTGGCAAAATTTGCCTACTTAAATTACTCTACAATCACATCAGTAGGCATTTTTTTGTAGTTGTAGTTGTTAGGTGAGATCTGTATGACTCACCTGATAGGATACATGCAGATGTCAGCAATACCAGTACTCTAATATTCTATCAAATTAACAAGCACTATCAACAGCACACCAGCAGGAGTTATTGTTCTCTAAATTCCCTACCATAAATAGCAAATATTTAATGCAATTATTGTGCTTTCAATGGGCTTTCAGTAACTGTTTTGTAACTAAAATACTTACCATCTATGTTTCCGGTTTCTAAGTGCAAGAATGTCCTCCAGGGGAGGCACTATTTCTTAATAGCAGACTTTCTTGGCTAAGAGGCCCTCTTCTCGTGCAGCTGAGGCTTTGAGCCTCAGTTTTGCCTCTTTGTAGTTGTTTTCCAGTACTACTTACATTGCTGGGTATTAATTTATTCAAGTTAAAAAATACAAATAAGGTATATAACAACCCACACATGGTAAGCAGCCTATATATATATATATATATATATATATATATATATATATATATATATATATATATATATCAATTGTTTATTTCTGCATGTTTGGTTAAATGAGTTGTTTTCACCCATGTTTAAAGTGCACTGTCACATGTTTTTCAGTAAATGTAAATAACTAACCTTTAGTAATGGAAGTAACTGCTTTACCATATACCATATCAACAATACAGTGTTTGAGGCAAAATAACGTGCTATTGTCACAATTAATTTCATTCATATGCACCACCCCTTGAACATTTTCTTGAAAATGCGTGAAGTGACATCATGAAAGAGTGGACCCACAGTCCCTTACCACCTACATTAATGTACAAGCTACCATTTATTTCCACACGAGATGCAGCAATAAGGGAGTCTTATATCCTAGTAAAACACTTTGCCAGCTATTTCTCACAAGTGCAACATCCATCCTTGAAAATTTGAAACATTTGGTGCTCTATTAGAGAAGCCATAATAATTATGAATAAGTATTTAGATTTGCCAATCCACCTACCACGTCTTCAGGAGGTAGGAAGAAGCTGAAGTAACTATCAAAAATGTCTTGCAAACACAGAGAGGGCATGCAAACTCTGGCCAGAATTACCCTAGATAAGAACTGAACCAGAGTTACGCTTGCTGTGAGGTGACAGTGTTATTCACTGTGCCACCAACATGGATTGACAAGCTCAGTGAAATCAAACTGTGAAGACTAATCCAAGTAAACTGTGTGTTGTATGTATGTATGTATGTTTCCATTGTTAAATGGTTTAAATTCCGCTTCCTGAACCAAGTAATTTCCAGTGAAGGCTTAGAGAAAAGTATTCCACAGTAATTACTATGCAGTTATAAAGAAACATAACATATTGCTAGTTATAAAAGAATTTCCTAAGCATGGTATGACAAAATCAATTGATATAGGACAAGAACTCAACAACAGAAATAGTACTGCTGAATATTCGATTAAGGTTGGCAGACATAATGGAGGCATAATACACACGTTAGTATAATTTACAATTCAGAATAGGTCAATAGTAACTACAGAAACATAATAGAGACAATATGGAGAAAACAGGTTGCATTTTTAGATCTATTAGTTTATAGTGATTCTGAGCATTAGCGATTACTAGCCAAAATTCATTAGAAAATAATTTAGTGGTAGCAGTCTGCTGCAATTTAATAACCTGCACCCTTAATTTAAGATCCAGCTTTAATAAAGGACAAATGATTAAGAGGAACAAGTTGACAGCTGAAGAAAATTTGTTTCAGGAAGATGTTAGTATTCTTATGAGTAATTTATCACCAAGGATTATCCAGTAAATGATGTTTCCAATGGTTGTTTTTTACTGAAAAATAAAAGACTTGATATCTATATGCCAGCATTACAGATAAATGGTGGCATTGCTGATATCCCAGCAGTGATTTTACTAATGATTTTTCTGCTGCAGTGTTTCTGCTTTTTCACTAGATTCAGTAGAAATTAGAGCTATTGTAACTACCTGACATATTGTATCTGATAACCCAGAATTAGCCTCTATTCTAAAATAATGACCAGAATTTATCAGTAGACATTCTAGAGATCTGAAATATATGTTTAACAAACACAACAGTATTACTTCAGGTTATAGTTTGAATAACATGAAAGTAATGATTTCAAGAGTAATGCTTGCTCACATTACAGGTTTATATCAGATGTTATTATTTATTATAGCTTAGTGACTCAGTGGACTTACAAACCACTTTTTAACTATAATTTCAAGAATGCAATGTACTTAGAAAATTGTTAAGCATGTTAAGCTTTTTATATGGGTTGGAAAAGCAGATGGCTAAAATGCAATATATGAAGAAAATTATGCTAATACGTAAAGAAATGTTAATGATGTATAATACAGGCATAGTTTAAAGTGAAATCATTGTATTATATTTATGTATTAGGTCATATGGAATGTGCCTTTATAGAGAGTGATGCTAATAATTTATTAGAGTTAAAAGAATTTAGATAGCAGGTGGCTTATAATTTTTTATATAATGCTATATTTTGGTGATATTATGATGTTTAAGTATTTTTGGAAGACTAAGTCATTCAAGCATTAGGTTCCTGTCAATGGTTTTAAAGATTGTTATCCTGTTGTTGTTGTTTTCTTTCTTTCTTTTTTCTTTTTAAGAACCCGAATGGTAACTTTCCCCAGACTAATAAAATCAATTATACTTTGATGAACGTACTCATTAAGTTACGCAACTATTTCTTGGATCTTTCATAGCTTGACCAATTGTGTTTTGTTTTCTTTCTGTGTATGGAAATGCATTATGTTTAGTTGGTTACCTTAGTCTGCAAACCAGGAGGACAGGCTCAAAGTAATGATCCTTCACTATCAGGGTCAGCATGGTAGTTCGATAAATCCAAGCTGTCATTGGACTATATAGGTCACATGGCTACATCCCTGGTTTACTACAAGTTTAGTGCCCAGTGAGGAGGGATGTTTAATATAATATATAAGAACATCACTATGCCATCTGCAATATATGCATATGACTACCCCTGCAGACAAATGCACCCCTTATAGTTTGGTCCAGCAAAAACTTTTTAGTAGACACTATAGTGCTAGGAAATTTCATTTAGATCTTCAATACTTATTTGAAAACTCGATTCTGAGCTCTTCTGATATTTAGTATATAAAAAAAAGTTTTAAAAGGAGCACAAAATTGCACTAAAAGTTACAAAATGAGGCTGCAGAATGAATATAATTTCTAGGACCTGAGTAAGGCATTTGCACTGATGTATAGTGACATGGGCAGGATCTGTACGACACAACCCCTCCCAAGCTGGAGTTCCTTTTATTTTGCAGCCTTGCTCAACCTCACTTATCTCTCTGTTCAGTAGAAATCACTTGTGTTTCACCATAGTGGTCAAACATAAAGCTAGAAAGTTAGAAGGTTTGTAACCGTATTAATAAATGTTCTTTTATATCATTGCAATCATACACTAGTATATTATATTTCATATCTTCACTTATTTACTTATCCTAAATTAGGAATTTGGTTTGGAATATTTATGTAAAAATAGAAACATTAATCAACATTCATATCTTAAATTATAATCAAAATGCATATCTTAAATTATACTACTTAAACCCTAATATTTACAGATACAAATACTTATACAACAAGATGCATGTTAGACTATGAATCCTGTCAAAGGGAGTAATTTGTAAACAAGAAGTTGCTGTTAGCTGGAGGGGGTCTATACTAACCCAGACCTAGCTGTAGTTAGTTGCAGGCTCTTAAGACTTGCATCAAGAAATGTTTTGAACATCTGGTTCTCAACATTTTGAAATGAAAATAAAAAAGTACTTGACAATTGCCTGTATTGATTTTAAAGCATTTGAAATAAACTTACTTTGTATAATAGCTGGTTAGACTTTTATGACCCTGGTATCTTAAGCTGTCAGTGAAATTTGCTTATGTCCTAACATTATGGTCTCTGACATTATTCCACCAAGACATTCCCCACTAAAGCAAGATAGACTGTGTAAAGGTATAAGGTAGAGCAGTTCTTGTTTACTCAGATTCTTCAGATGCCCCATAACATATTCATCACCAAAATTAGACTAAAAGTGATTATTACCTCATCCTGATTGCTAAAATAATTAAAGGAAAATACCTTATGCTTGCCACTGCCAGTGTCTCAAAAAGTGACATACTTGCCTTCAATACTAGGAAGACTTGAAAGCTGTAGGTTCTATTCCTATACACAGTTGTTGGATTTATTTTTCAGTAGTGTCAGTGCAGTACAGAATAAGGGGATGCAGTGCTTTGAGGTGCTGTTCATATGAATGTTAAATCAAGGACTAATCTGCCTGAGCTGGTGGTAGCTCAGATAAATACAAAAGACACATAGCTTTTTAAAAAAAACAGTAGGGGAATTTCCTCAGTGCTCTGGTCAAAAGTCCCCTAGACAGTATTGTTAATCGCTTTTGCCTTCACGGAAAATAGGCCATACATTGTAATACTAGCCATGTCAGCCAAGTTAAGCAATTAAGTAAGTAAATAAATACATAAATAAGAAAAATAAAATGTATACCTTATTCCAAAAATGAAACTGCAGATGATACTTTATGTTTCATTACTATAACCATTAATAGCGAGTTACTAATCTTAGGAAACTTTAATACAAACTGGTCCATTGCCACTGTGAATTATAGGCATTCTCAAGTGCAGCTGCATGAACTAAATAAGAAGCTTGATAATTTTGTGATCAGGATATCTGAAGTTGCAAAGAAAGAAAGCATCTTAGATTGGATATGTGTTTCTTCATAGCTGATAAGTGATATAGTTACTGTTTTTTCCATTGATATTAGATACAAAACAATTTACTCCTACTCAGAACCACTAAGTCATTATATGCTTTTGCATTTTGTTGCATATTAAAACAGACTGGTCTCAAGTTTACATTCTAGATCTTGAGAAAACAATTAAATATTCAGTATATTCCCTCCCCTTATTAAAGTCACTAACTTCAATATGAGGCAAGTTTATTAAACCTGCAAAAAGACCATGAGCACAGCAGCAAAAAGATCACTAAAGAATTTTCCTACGTTTAAATGGCTTCGAAAAAATGTAGACACTTTAGTAAATAAAGGTTAGACATCATACTTCCTCAAGCAACAAGCTATTTGTTGCCAGAATCTAAAGCATTTTTGGCATAATCTCAACAAATTACTTAAAACAAGTTAGGTAGGCGACATCACCTATGCAAACATCTGAATTGTGTGCTTATTAGGATGCCAATACATTTCTTTGTTAATGCTGCATCCTCGGTTTCTTCTATTACTCTGCAGGAATTAATTACTTTTCCTGTGGAGTGAAACATCCATTTTTCAGTTACTCTCTAATAGTCTGCACTATAATAATTTTTAATTAAAGCCCTCTTCTCCCTCTTTTGATTTGCTTCCTCCAGAGTATCTAGAACATTCTTTTGATACAATTGCATTTCTAATCCCACTCTCAGTAATTACTCTCTGCATCAGTACTATGTCCAAAGCCTACAGAAAATGGTTACTTTGTTCCTTTCCACGCATAGAATTTTTTATCTGGGCTAATAATAGGTTCTATTGTATACTGAGATATACACCAAGTGTAGAAGTGAGCCAACCCTACACAGTTTATCTCTGCATATTATTATTTTATTACATGACCTTTATATGGAGCATTGTACAGAGTTGATTAACTTTTGACAGCTTCTTACATTAAAATCCATATCAATATTATGCTATTAGAGCAATATTTCACTACCATTCTTAGCATTTCATACTGTCATCCATGTTATCTGTCTTCCTATAGCAACTGACCAGCCTTGTATAAGCTAGTTCGTTGGTTCATAGGTGAATACTAGGCTATCAATCTGCTGACTACTACATGTTTAGTAACTATCTGGAGGCCCCTTCCTACAGGTCATTTCTTTCAAACTGCCCACTACAAGCCATTGCTTTTCTGTACTGACCCAAAACCTACAGCAGTCACAAAGTACTCCTTGCTCAGACCACAATTCAAGCAATATTTACTAAAACAGTTTGAATGCAACTGTCCATCTAAATAACATGTCACACAAAACAATATCTCCAACTGTACCTCCCATACCTCCCGTGTATCTGATCCCCCAGATTAACTTACTTATTCTAAACCGTGATTCAGCTTACCACACCATTAATGCTCTAAGCCCACTATACATAATCTAGTCAATTCTTTCATTTTACTGATCTCTTTTAATTTTCCTAGCCTAACTACTACTACCCTTATCTCCACCACTTTACTCCTACATGAATTCTATTCTCCCTTTTCTGTTCCAATTATGTAACTGTACATATTTTTAGTTTGGTAGATATTCTATGCATATAGGTTCATAGATAATCATTAGGTTAACAAACCTAGGATGGCCTTTAATTTTAAGTATAGCCAAGGTTCCCAAAGGTGAGAATCAAACCCTGCACAAAGAAAAAACAGGAGGAATTGCTCATTCATTATGAAACAGAATGACAAAAATCAGGGGATCAGTGACTGTAGTTCACAAAGAAGTGCATACTTGGCCTTTAATAGCTCATAATGTAAAAGACAAAACTAAGTGTAAGGTTTCTGGAGTTTTTCCATAGTAAAAGAAAAGAGCGTCACAGGAATGGCCAGCCAAAATCCAGTTTATACAATCATAGGGCACAAATCGATTACTAAATTCGTAAATTGTATGCATCAAGGTAACTTTCTAGTTATATACCAGATGTCCAATAATTGTATTTTGTATGTATAACTTTAGACTGGATATCAGCTACAACACATAAAGTTGAATTGTATGTAAAACATATGACACTGGAAAAAACGAGCATGTGTATGGATCTCGATCCTTAGTCAGTCTACTGTAGTATTAGATGGTGTTATAATCTGGTTACTGTAATAAAATATGTACCATAGGATTATAATCTGGTTACTGCAATATAATATATACTGTAGAGTTATAATCTGGTCACTATAATGCAATATATACCATAGAGTTATAATCTGGTTACTGTAATACAATATGTACCGTAGGGTTATAATCTGGTTATTATAATGCAATGTGTACTGTAAGGTTATAATCTTGTTATTGTAATACAATATGTACCATAGGGTTATAATCTAGCTACTGTAATACAATATGTACAGTACAGTTATAATCTGGTTACTGTAATACAATATGTATTTTATTTTATTTATTTATTTATTTTACATTTGTTGACCGGGCTAGTCTAACTGGATACATGTCCATTTTCAGTAGCGGCCCGGGGAGATAAGATCCACTATAATCTACATATATATGAGACAGACAAAAAGTTCAAAAAAACAATCTAAAATACATAAACTTGAAAATATCCTTCAACAAGTTGATTTATATAGAAACTAAATTCTACTGTGGATGCATACAATGTTTAGCAAGGCAAAAATACAGTAATGTTACCATGAGAAAGTCTTAGATAATTTACAAAGAGGGGAGTGAGAGGATGAATTTACTAAATTCAGCAAGGTGGGTGAGCGGAGGAGAGATGTAGAAAAAGGTAATACTGGGGTGGGGGGGTTAGTCTGGGTTAGTACATGGACATAGTCATTGTAATTTTTGTTGAATTTTTAGTTGTTTTTTAAAGAGTTGTAATGATGAGAGAGATGTCAGTTTACTGGGAAGCTTGTTCCAGATCTTCCCCACTGAGTTTGAGAAAAGAGAGTTTCCTGTCTTATTGTGGGATTTCTGAATGGTTGCCAGTAGTTTATTTGCAGATCGAAGGGTAGATAGGTTTGTGCAGGGGGAGATGAGGTTTTTGAGAATAGGAGTATTATTAGGTTGGTATAGAATATTATGGGTAATGGAGAGTTGTTGAAATTGTAGTTGGTTATTTAGTTCTAGCCAACCTAGACGTTTGAGATTTAGACAGTGATGAGTTCTGAATAGGGACCCTGTAGCAAACCTGGCAATATTCTTATAACAAGTGATCAATTTGTTTAGGTTGCTTTTGGAAAGATTAGTAAAAATAGGTGAGGCATAGAGGAGGGTGGAGATCAGATGGGTCTGGGCAATAGTAGCTCTAGCATCTGGGGTGAGAAAGGGTTTTATCCTATACAAGGATCCAAGTTTTCTGTTTACAGTTTTAATAGTAGCATTAATATGTGAGTTGAAGTTGAGGTTGTTATTAATTATTACGCCTAAGAGTTTGATAGTTGGGTCAGGAGCTATGATAGTGCCATCGATGGATGTAATAGAGAAATGTATTGGGGTGGATTTTATAGTAGGAGTGAAGAGTAGTAGTTTTTTTTTTTGGCATTTAGGAGTAGACGACATTGTTGGAACCAGTTTTCTACTAGGTTAAATACTGTTTGGGTGATGGAGTGCAGTTCAGATGAGGTGGAAGCTTTACAAATCAAAGTGGAGCCATCTTCATATTGTATGCAGGTAGGTAGAGGTAATATAGTGGAAAGGCCGTTAATGAAAATGGAGAAAAGTAGGAGTCCCAGGATCGATCCTTGAGGGACACCAAGGGTAATAGGGAGATGTTTGGATAGGTTGTTGCCCCACAGGACAGCCTGCTGTCTATTGTCCAAGTAGGACTTGAACCATTGTAGAGCTTGTGTGTCAAGTGAGAATGAATTTAGTATGTTGAGAAGTATTTGATGGTTAACCATATCAAAAGCTTTAGATAGGTCAATAAATAGTGCAGAGGAGAGCATGTTATTGTTACAATGTTTATTTATACAGTCCATAAAGGATAGGAGGGCAGTGGTGGTACTATGGAATGGTCTAAAACCATATTGATAGTCAGTTAGTAGATTATTTTGGAGGATGTGGTCAAGAAATTGTTGATGTATGTATTTTTCCATGATTTTAGCAACTGGTGATAGTAGGGCTATAGGTCTATAGTTGGAGAGTTCATTTGAGTTATCACCCTTGTGAAGTGGGATTATGTGAGAGATTTTCCAGAGTGAAGGGATGTAGCTTTCAGTTATAGTTCTATTGATTAGGATAGAAATGGGATAGGCAAGAACTTTTGCAGCAGTTTGAAGGAATTCAGGTGGTAGGAGATCAGCTGAGGGAGTACAAGGTTTAAGTGTATGAAGTAGAGTATAGATGCGGGTTGTAGGAATAGGTTTTAGGAGAAAGGTAGATGGTAGGGATGTTAGGGAGGATGAGGGGGTAGAGTTAACAGGTGGTAAGGTGTTAGCTAGAGATTGGACAGTTTCTGAAAAAAATGTATTGAAAGCATCAGCTATCTGGATGGGAGAGTTTGGAGAGAGACCAGATGGGGTTGGTGTTTTGGAGTGGCCTGGATGTAATAGTTTACTTATATCTGACCAGAAGGTTTTGGGTTGACTTTGGTGCTTTTTTTGGAGTTTCAAGAAATAGTTTTTTTTATCCTGAACTATTAATTTTTTGGTGGCATTTCTAAGCTGTCTAAAGAACTGCTGATCGATTGGGTCTTTGGTGTTTCTCCATTTGGACCAGATTTTGTTTCTTTGAAGGATTTGTTGTCTGGTTTCTTTAGTAAGCCATGGGACTGCTTTGCTTCTAATTCTTATAGTGTGTGAGGGGGCATGGAATTCAAGAATTTGTAGGAATTTGGAGTTAAAATAGGATACTACTTCATCAAGTGGTAGGTGCCTTAAAGGTGACCAGTCACAGGATTGAAGCTCAGTTTGAAAGGCTATGGGGTCAAAGTGTTTTTTGTTGCAGGTGATTTTAAAGGGAGTTTGATTTGGGATAAAGGATTTTTGTCTAGATAAATAGGTAAGTGAGTCATCACTAATATCGTCGGGAAGGATACCAACTTTGTAAGAGAGGGGGTGTTTGTTAATTAGGATCCAATCTAGTATACTTTCTTTGCCGCTGGGTTTATGGATTCTGGTGGGGGTGGTAATAGTTTGGGAGAAGCCATAGAGGTTTATATGGGCTGTAGGTTTAAGAGTGGCACAGGTGTTCCAGTCTATATTAAAGTCACTGAGTACAATAGTTTCCTGAGGGAAGGATATCGAAAGCCAGCAGAGGATACTTTCTAGGGTGCTGATGTTATTGCCTAGGGGTATGTAGGTGCATATTATGTATATAGATTTTGTAGCACTGAGCTGGAACTTAGAGATAAAGATTTCTACATTGGTGTCTAGAGGTGGTTGTATTAGTAGAGAAGTGATTTGTAAATGAGATTTGTGCAGTATTGCTACCCCACCACCCTTTTTGGTGGGTTGGTCTAATCTTAAGATATTGTAACCAGGTGGGAGTATTTCATTGTCTTTTGTAACAGGTTTAAGCCAGGTTTCTGTTAAGCATACGATATCAAAAGAGTGAGTATCTAGTAGTGCGTGTAGTTGGCTTATTTTATTGTTAATACTCCTTTATATTAAGGTGAGCTTTTTGACTTTTGACTTTTTGACTGGCCTCAAAATGTGTTGGATAGATTAGACAGAAAAACAAGAAGGATGCTTTATACTCACCAAATGATTTATAAAAATCAGTGCATACCAATATTATATATTTCCCATTCTGAAGGAGGGATGGGCCTCCTTGAAACTGATGTATAGACCTGCAATCGTGGGCCTGCACACATATCTTCTCATCTCACAAGACCCAAATGTAGTGAAAGTTTTGAAACATGAGGAGAATAAATCATAGATGATTTCCCTACGTAGTCTAGCAGAACCATATCGGCTTCAAACAGGAATGGAAATTAAACCAGTAGTAAACAAAAATCAGGTAACTGAATGTGTCATAAAACAAAAGAAAGAATATAAGGTGAAGGATCATATGAGAAGGCAATAAATGTGGAAAATGCATAAATATAATTGTAAGTATAGAAAACTTCTGGGAGAACCTCATGTTGATCAGGACTGAATGCAGGAATGGTTAAGGAGAGGCAAATTCAAATCAAAAGATGAACGGTTAATATTGGTGTTCCAAGAAAGAGGGCTACGTACACCTTGGTTTATAAAGTTCATTGAACATGTGAGAGAAACAGACAAATGCAGGTTTTGTAAAACAGAATTGGAAACAGACACACATCTTGTTGCTGGTTGTGATATACTAATGGCAGAAGAATTGTATACTGAAAGGCATAACAATGTGGCAAGACTTGCACTGGGGATTGTGCAAACATCATGGTATTGAAGTGGCTGAAAAACACTGGAAACATGAGCCACAAAGCATCATAGAAAATGATGAAGTCTACATCACATGGGATCATCCATTACCAACAGTTCAAAAAATAGATGTGAGAAAACCAGCTATAGTGGTCCATGAAAAGAAGAAAAATAACATTGATCATCAAAATCGCTACACCCAGTGACTATAGTGTCTTGCATAGAGACAGAGAGAGACACAAAGTAATAAAATATCAGGATTTGCAGGCAGAAACAAGAGCAATGTGGAAGAAAGATACCCATACAGTTCCAATAGTAGTAGGAGTAGCAATGGGTGTCATAAAAAAGATTCTACAGTTGTATTTAGATATGTTAACAATACATGTAACTCCATATGAACAGCAGAAGGAGTCATTACTGGGCACATTGTGGGTGTTGCGAAGAGCACTTCCAGCTGAGATCAAAGATTGAAACAATACTAATTTCATGATCTTTAATCATCCTTTGACTTAGGAATGGGGTCCATTCCTGTCATGGTTTTAGAAACCCAAAAAATTTGGAGAAATTAAAAAGAGAGAAAAAAAACATAAAAATTCACTAACCTCACATAAATGATTAGATGTTAGGCCATGGTGGTGCAGCAAGGCTGCGGTGGTGCAGCAGTTAGCATTGTCGCCTCACAGCAAGAGGTTCTCCGGTTTGATTCTCGGCTGGAGTGCCTTCTTTGTGGAGTCTGCATGTCCTCCCCATGGTTGAGTGATGCTTAAAAGACATGCAGGTAGGTGCGTGCATGAATGGGTGTACGTTCTTTGAAGGTTGGGCATCAGGCTGGCACCTCAGCACTGTAAAAATCCACTGCCAACCATTAGCGGACCGGAGTTCTGCTGTGCTGACCCCTAGCCGGGAAAAGACATAAGGGACTAGATATTCTTTGTATTCATGACCACCATGCCCATATTTATTTTTCCATTTGGACACTGCTAAATTTGCATATCTGTTTGTTGTAGATGTCCAGATGGTTATACCAACCTGTTGATGGAAAAATTCATTGTTTTTAAAAACTTGTCTTGCAGAGAATCATATCATGAATGACTGCTGTATTTTTATTTCATCTTACAGAAGCCCTAATCCCATTAATGTCCAGGTTCTGTGTACCACACCTGATTTTCTTTGTTTGGATCACAGAAAGAAACACATAAAAAGCATGGGGGAATGTTTAACTTCTGTTGTTGGGTCAGTCTGCTTCCATGAAATGGAAAACAATGACAGATGCATACGGTGCATATTGTATTATAATAACCAGATTATAAATCTAGAGATTTTGTTCCTAGATCTCAATGCTGTTTTTAGGATAAATTTATGTCTTCACATTTATTCATATTTTATTGTCAATTAATAATAATCAATTGCTATGAGATAGTGTTAATGACCCATTAGATACATGTTATGTTTTAAGTATAAGTATTGCTACTTGAATTTAAAATGGCTTACTCAGGTGATGTAATTAATTACTTAATGTTGATACAGATAAAAAATAAATAAAATACCATGCTTTAAAAACTGCTAAGACTAATGTTTATTTTTTTATATCATAAAATAATGTACCCTAAACATATATGCAGAGATTAGATGAAAGCTCAGATGTGCAGGGTCTCTGGCTTAACCACTGACATTTTTATTAAGATGAGATAGATAAGATACAAGGGGATGTTCTAAAATTTTATTATTTTCCCACAGAGATCCAGTCTGCTAAAGATTAAGTTTATATCCCAAGGGTACATCATGAAAAAATACTTAGGAGAGTGGCACAATGAATGTTACTAAGAATGCTCACTTAACTTTTCTTTGAAATTTACAGGTAATATTAGAGAGAGCTGTCAGATTTTTAATAAACACTGGAGTATCATTATAATTTCATTGGATATAAATAGAATTACTGGTCCCAGTCTGCACTTTTGAAATGAGAATAAAAAGAATTTGAAACAATGGCTGGATATATGTATGCCTACACTTCGTACTAACAGAGTGGGCACAATGAGCAATGTTGAGAGTGCTAATTCGTTTTATCAAACAAGACTGCATGTTGTACCAAGCTTCAAAACAAGGTTAAGTGGCAGAATATGCTACTGAAGGCAAAAGTAGGTGAAATACAGTCTAATGAAGCAAATTAAAATCCAATGAATAGAAGAACAGGTCACCAGGAGCACACAAACCACCAATGTTTATTAAAACACACAGTTCCAATCAATTGCAATAAAATACTTTGTAGTAAAATCAAAATGAAGCACTTTAGTACTGGTACAATGGAATCTTTATAAATATCCATGCAGTTTTTTAGCATGAATTATGGATGTTTTGTACTAGGATGAAATTATTTTTGTCATTATAGATATTATGGATTTATATTTTGTCATTCCACGTGTTTTAGGGATTGAGTGGTTTTATGAATATTTATGTCAAAATAGATTACAATATTATTATTTTGCTCAGAAATGTTGTGGAGATTACTTTGAGTAATAATTTCATTTTTGGGGGGTAGTTGTTTCAACAACAGACTAGTGTTACCATGGGTACAGTGTGTGCCCCTCTGTTTGCCAATTTGGTTATAGCCTTTTGGGAACAGAATTATGTGTTCAACTCCATTTCAATAAATCTCAGTCCCTGTATGGCAGTTTTTTGGACGACATTATAATATTTTGGAAAGACAGTTTAGATAAACTTAATGATTTTTTTCTTTTACATTAACACCTCAAACTTTTTTTTTAAATTTACAATGAATTACTGTCATGAGGAGAGCAATTATTTAGATGCTTTGATTTCAAAAATATAGAGATAAGAACAAGTTTGAATCTAGTATTTTTAGAAAACCCATCTATTCTAATTCATTGTTTTGTTTTTCTAGTTGGCATCTCAACTTTCAGAAGAAAGCATTAGTGAAAGGACAGATGGTCAGACTGATAAGGATGGTTTCTCAAGACAAACTTTTTGAAGATGAACACATTAAGTGGGATGTTACAAAAAAGAAGGTATCCCATTGCATTTATTAAGGCTATTGCTGATGAAGTTAAGGTAAAAATGCAACCGAAGAGATATTACCCCCTTATTAGAAAAAAAAGTTTTTTGTGTTTAATAACAAAGATCAGCAAGTTAGCAAATTTGATTTCAGTAGAGCTGATTCTTACATATAATTTGGATTTCAGTGCTATTAAGGGGTAATTAATAAAAAACTATGATATTTTTACTATCAATGGGGAACAATTTCAACCTTTTACCAAAGTGGTATATCTGAAAGATATTTGTTGTAAGAACCTTTTGGAGAGATTTTATGTGGTGAGTGGCTCTCTGGTTATGAAAGCTTGTGGGTATTGTAAACAGTGTCAGTATATTTTAGGAGGAGAGAATGTTTTTTATTGAAGGTTTCAGAGAGGTGTAGATTACACAACATTACCACTGTTTTAGTAGTAGAGTAATGTATATTGCACAGTGTATAGAATATCCCTGTTTTTATGTTAGAAAAACAGAAAAGACATTAAAAGTTAGAATCTGCATCACTTTTATAACATTAAAAATATGGATGATTGCAATGCCTTATAGAAACATATCAGATCAAACAATGGTCACAGTTTTAAATTTTACATAGTAAACAATGTGAATCCAGATGTGGAGGAGATTTTGGGAAGACTAGCTTGAAGTTAAAGAACTTAAAGGCAGTTAAAAACTAATTCGACCTGTAAGTATGATCTTAATGAAATTGTTTCAATTAGTAGCATTTTGAGTATGAAGGCAGCCCTTATGTAATTATTTTGTAGGCCTGGGATTTGGAACTGATTGTGTAATGTCGTAATATTTTTTACATTTTTATTTTTAATTTTACATGTATATTCACATACAAATATTTTTACATACCTTTTTATACACTTGTATACATTAAATTGTCTATATTAGGTGTTAGTTATGCCACTCATGCAAGTTTTGCGTAAGTCATGATGTTAGGGAATTGTTACCTAACAACAGACAATATTGGTTGTTGGTGGGTGAGCAATAGTTAGAATTATTATAATAATATTTTTAGAACATAGAATTATTATAATAATAATATTTTAGAACATACATATATTTTTTGTATATTATTATGAGTCAGGTTCATTTCTGAGTGTATCTATTTTTAATCAAAGACGTGTGATGAATGTGTTCAATAGATTGGGTTTGGTTTTAATTAGGAGGTCCATTACCAATCAATTAATTCATTTTAACAAGAGGGAAGGAGTTTTAGCATTATATAAGGATTCAGACGGAGAGTGGGAGTTTATTCTGATGAAATCACATTGTACCAGGATGAAAGCGTTTAATTTTAGTTTTACTAAAGAGCGTGTTCTTGTAATTGATCAGAACTGTGTACTTTAAAAAATGTTGGTGATTCTTTTGCTTCTGGTAGCCCATTCTTCTATTTATTTGGATTTTCAGTTGTTAATAAATGGCACTAGTTGCATTATAATGCAGAAAATCTACATGGTGGAGTGATTCAGGAATGTATAAAACCCATGCCTACAAACCTCACTCCCTTTGGCCCTCACTTCTCTCTCAAAACCAACCCAGCAGGCAACTAAGATCTGAAAATCATCTACTTCTCAAAGTAGAAGAGCCCGCCTTACCTGCTGGTCAACTCCTGTATTCTTTCACCTTCACCAAACTATGGAACTCACTTCCACCTTCTATAAGGTGGTCTATATATTCTATATATTCTTTCTTTCCCTGGGAAAGAAATCGCTTGCCTTCAAACCACAAACATGCCACTTCAAACAAAACAAAGTGGAGGAGCTTCCCCCACACCCCCCTAACTAAATATACCAACTCTGAGATCGCATTATAATGGAGAAAATGGCAAACTAAAATGGACGGCCAAGAAATTTCTTTCCCAGGGAAAGAAATTGCTGTTCTGAACAATCGTGGTTTAGTGCGTTTGTTCAGTATGTGTCGATGAAGAGGTGTTCGCTGAAATGCTTCTTCGAGATTCTTATATAGATGCCATGTCCCTGAGGTCTAGTGGGCATAGACTGCCCACACTTTGAAATAAAAGCACCATCTGGTAAGTAGGGAAGGTGGTACTTCAACAAGAAATTATATCACTCTGTCAGCTGCCAAGTGGTCTGTAATGCCCAAGGGATCATCTACAATGTTTGTTCAGGTAACCCTAGCAGTATTAAAGACTCATACATATGGCACACCTGTGACTTGTATGCAAAGTTTTCTAGGGGGTGACTTTCCACAAAGGCATCTAGTGGGGGATGCAGATTATGCACTAGAACCCTTGCTCATGACATCCATGAGAAATCCACACAACCTCACTGAACAAGGTTACAATGATGCTCACACTCAAACTAGGAATTTTATAGAGTATGTATTTGGCCTGCACAAATCCAGGTTCAATGTCTAGAGACATCTGGAGGTGCCCTACAATATGACCCACCTTGGACAAAATACTCCGAGTCTGTGGCACATTGCACAATATAATGGCCAGGAAACAGGTGCAACAAGGGCAACAAGGCCAAAGTCCAGAGTTCCCAGCACTAAAGGCAAGGCCAGCAAGACCAGCAGACATAGATGAAGATTCTGAGGAAGAACAAGCAGCTGTGGATGATCCTGGGAGATGTAGGCCTCTACTATATGCTATGGTCCTGATTAAGAGGCAAAGAATAGCATACAGACTCACTACCTAAGTGAAAATTTAAGAAGCTAAGCACATACAAACAGTAGCAGTGATGCATGCAAAATTATCAACCTTTACTCAGCCATGTAATGTTTGAGTTCTCTGAGCATCAGACAAAGTCAGCCCCATTGAGAAAACTTGTAGCAGCAGCACTAACCCAGGTAAGTGATGAACCTGTAAAGAAGAGGTAACAAGTACTATTACCTCATATGCAAGCATTATACGTCAGTAATATAAAAGATGGTAGGTGTACAGGAATGTCAGCAGTAACACGAGTGATATATGCAACATAAACATTAATCATGCATCAACGAAATCCAGCTTAGGCACCCCAGCTGTTATCAGGGCAATTATGGCATCATTTGCACAAGATGCTAAGCAAGCACTAATTCTTAGGATTGCATTACTAAGAACAATACTACAAAATACATTGAGCATCACAAACTACATAAAAATCATTTGGACTTGAGTAGGTGTCAAAATAAGCAAGCATTAGCTCTCTCCTCTGTGCATAAGATATAGGCAAACCTAAGTCACAAAGAAATGTGCAAAAGGCAGGGCACAGTCATCACCACCTGCATGAGGGGGAGTTACGGGGGGGGTAGGTCTGACTCCAAGGAAGAGTGTGTGTGTGTGTGTGTGTGTGTGTGTGTGTGTGTGTGTGTGTGTGTGTGTGTGTGTGTGTGTGTGTGTGTGTGTGTGTGAGAGAAATCAGGTTAATAGCAACTATGCACTGTTAAGGCTCACAGCAATAGATGTAAATCATTCAATATTAATGTTTATATATACCTGTGTGATGTAGTATGACCAAGATGACTTATACCATGTGTGGGTCTGCAGGAACACAATCAAAGCACTAGTGCTACCACTACATCCTGGCATCCTGGACAGGGTGAGCCACGCATGGTAGAGGATTCACTTCACTGTCACCATCCCAGCCATGTGAGCTACCTCTGACAGGAGGTGCACTACTAGTTTCATGACTGTAGCTAGATGTCAGGATGCTACCTGAATGTGAACAATGTCTCCTGGACAGGCTGTCATCTTGACTATGTCCAAAACCAAATGGTCTACCACATCTTGATGATGACAACTCAGTCACTGATGGAGCAGTGGAAGTAGTGCCACTATGTTAGCGGGATGTGGTACTGCCACATTAGCTAACTCCTGTTGATATAGCAGCTCTCTGGCCACATAGAAGTTGACCCTCCCCCAGCAGACATTCCACTGCACACACTGCACAATCCATTCTGTCTTTTATCCAGTCCAAGGACTCACCCACATGATTCAAGCAGTCTTGCACATCAGAATGAACAGCATGCAGTACTCTTATCACTTTTGAGAGCCTGGTGGAACATGCCTGTGCCTACATGATGATACACATACATTGTGTGGCACCTACTAACACAACATCAGAAGATGGTGGAAAGCATGCCTCCTATGAGCACTTCTGACACACCTGTGTGGTACTTCACTACTATGATGGCAAAGGGGAGACTCTGCCAGGTCTGCAAATAGAGTAACCACATTACCCTGATCAATTGTGTCATTATCAACTTGTCCTATCTCAGAGCCCTCTATGTCATGGCTATGCATAGACATACTGACTGTGAGCAGGGGATGTGGTAGCCACAACCTCAATGTCAGACTGACTCTCTGCATCCTCAGACGGAGTCTCTTCATTACTGTCATCGTGATCATCATCAAAGGCTACCCATACTCTGACATCAGGACGTAGGAGCTCCATAGAGTCTGTGACAGGCTCACTAGTGATTAGAGCAACAAAACACAACAAAAAGAGAAATAAAACAACTAATCAGACTTATGCTGCATAACCCTGAGTTAATACATAAAAGAAGCATGTGCAATGAAACAAGTAATTAAAGTAGACCTCAAGATACATTTCTAAAAATTAGTAAAAGTAAAAATGGCATGCCCATACCATTTATATGTCATTGAGGAACCTCACTGCCAGATGTGCCTAGACAGACAAAATCTAGATATAAAGAGGGATGACAAGCATTAAAATGAAGATGACACATGAAAGACAAACCTCACCTACTTATAAATCTAAGTAAGATGTTATACAATTATGTCTCTATCGTCGCTGTCTCTCTACCTTCTCTCTCCACATAGAAATATATATATATATATATATATATATATATATATATATATATGTATATATATATATATATATATATATATATATATATATATATATATATATATATATACGTGTGTGTGTGTGTGTGTGTGTGTGTGTGTGTGTGTGTGTGTGTGTATTGTGTATGTATAAAGATACACACACACACACACACACACACACACACACACACACACATATATATATATATATATATATATATATATATATATACAAAACTATTAATGGTATACCCGGAGTATCACCAATAGACACAGTTTGATCAACTTCCACCTCTGCACTTATGCCTGGCACTATACTGGGAAGCCCTGATGAGTTTCCTGTATCCCTTACAGGGGACAGGAACTTCTTCATCTCAGTGAGTGGTGGTTCAGTAACAGAGCCACCACCACCAGCCTTCCTTTCCTGTGCTATAGCACTGGCTCTTTTTTGTTGGCCTTGGTGATCGTCTAACTGCCCTGATGTCTGATGTGATTGTATTCATGGCAATGACTACATACAGCATTAATATCATTGTCCACCATCTGCTAGATCAAGTCATGGAAGGATATGACAGCTACAACGTTCTGTAAGGCACTATCCATGTTAATAAAGAGCCTGCACTGTAACATCATTCTCAGCATCTGTGAATGCAGGTCTACATGAGTCAGATTTTTGGGGGTAAAACATTATAGCACATTTAGGAATATATGCTTAAGGGGTAAATGTGCCTCTAAGTACAAAGTGTAAGTTATGCAAAGTACATAAAACTGAAACATATAAAACATAAATCTTTAAATAAATACAAATCATAATGCCATCACTTTACAAAGGTATCAAAAGAGAGTACAGCTCACAAAAGAAGGGGAAGAAGACCCTGTTGTATTGCATTCATTTGTTCTTACTGTGACATGATTTCTTTGATCGACTTTTGCAGATATCACATTCATCCAGACAACTGTGAAATGACAATGGACAATATTGATAAAATGGATATATTGTTCCATAAATGCTTTATATATACGTCTCTGTCTCTGGCACATAGTTTTCCTAATGTTTCATGTTAATGTCATGGTTTCAAGGTTCAGATCTAGACTGGGTGATGTTTGTGTGAAACTATAAATACTTAATGCCCACACTGTCATAGTATAAGACCACAGAGTTGACAAATCATCACATAAAGACATTTTCCTTTGTTTTGTATTATTTTTTTGCTTCATCCTTTGCACAGAGATTGACATTGAGCACCAGTGACTGTCAGCAGTTACTAGTGGTGAATAAAATTTCACTTACCGAGGAAAAAACTCAGAAATTTAATTTGTAATTCCATCAGTAGCACAAATGTGTCAGGCACTGGTGCAGTAGTGGTGAATGTTAGCTCACTTACCAAGGGAAAAACACAAAAATTTAATTTCTAATTCCACCAGTAGCACAAGTGAGTGCAGCACTCATGCACTACTGGTGAATTATAGTTCACTTACCAAGGCAAAAACTCAGAAATTTAATTTGAAATTCCATAAGTAGCACGAATGACACTTGCACTGGTGCACCTCAGTCAACACTCTGGACAGTAATAAGTGAAGAAAATATACCTGTCAATTACCTTTCTCAAGTTGTTAATGCAGTAAGTTTGGAGCAACAGCAGAGGTAATGCAGGGTTTAAATCCAAATTACAGACATTTTTACTGAGTAGGCAAAACAAAAATTGTAATGTGTTTTTATTATGAAAATAACATGACATACAACTGCCAAGTTGTAACATGAAATGTGCAACTGCATTCTGTGTAAGGAATGCTAAATACATTGCCTGTGCTTTTTGTAACATGTTAAGCATACCGGTTATTGTAGTTAAGTTAAATTACATCTGCATACGTATAACTTTAACAGTACTAAGTAGTGATTGGCAAAACGATGCTTGTTATGTCACTTTCTCTGTGGCTGAATATGTTAATCCAATAAGATATGAATAACAGCAGCAATAATGTAGCGTTTCATTTCAGCTTTTGATTTTCTGAATGTAATATTCAGTAACACAAATGTTTTGTTGCCGGAACATGAACAATTGTTATTAGTAATAACACTTATTTATATGCATGATGTAAAAAATATAATATCCACTAAAGTGTGAGTAAATAAAATCAGTAATATAATGAATGTGGAAATATCATGAATATTCTGGATTACTTATCCATATGTCTGAAGCAGCAATCATGACAGTAATGCAATTCCTTTAAAAAATGTAACTCTTGTATACGGTGTGTACAAAATGAGCTTATTTAATCTAAAGTGTCATTATATGGAGGCATGATAATGTGTAACAGAAATGCAATTTATCATGTGGCAAACACTGTTAAAAGTCTGAATGTGTCAGGGTAATGCCATAGGTGCTGGTTCATTGCTAGATGTATCCTTTATTTTTGGAATTTTTTTAGCTTCTGCATTTGAGCAATGCTTGGCATTGAGTGTTGTTAGGTGTCAGTGGTCATTAGCAGTGAGTGACAGTGGTGCAAATCAGACTGGTATCAGTGTACTTCCATCAGCATCTTTCAATTAAAATTAATAAGAGAATCCAAATAGGTGTAGTAATGTGACAAATCCAACAACAAACACCTTTACCTTCAATGGTGTAATGCAAAGACTCAGTCCAGGAATAACATTTAAAATTAAAACTTTTGTTACAAACAAAACAAGTAGCAGTTGAGTGCTTTTGTCCTATCACAGGACGTTTTCAAAAACTGCTTTAAGGAAATAGCATGCAGAATTAAATCCCCTGTTCCACCCAATCATTTTCAAACATTACATAAATTAACCAATCATAAAACAGCAAGAAATGTTAAAATAAGTAACCTGTTCCACCCAATAACTTTCGGACAGTGCAGAAATAAACCAATCAGAAAAGAGCCCTGTTACCAATCACATTTGGACTTTGCGAAAACAAAAAAATCATAAAACAGCCCTATTCTAGCCAATCACATTCAGACTTTGCAAAAATAAACCAGTCATAAAACAGCAGGAAATGCAAAGTTAAATAACATATTCTACCCAATCATATTCACATTTTGCATAAATAAACCAATCATAAAACAACAAAAAATGCAAATCTATATATATGAAAACTTAACATTGCAAATTAATAAGCTTGTTAAATGAATTGTTGTCTGTATTTTAAAACTGGAACAACAGAACAATAATCATTAATGCCAGGATAAGTGCAGGCATCTAGCTTTAACTGTCAGATCAGTTCCTGCTTACTTAAATATTATTTCCATGGCTCTCATTGTTCCCAAACCTTTACCTTTTCTAAGATGAAAAATGCAAACTTCTTAAAGGTTTGCAAAGTCTGGAATGTTTGAACAAAGCACTATTGGGGTTCTCTTTCTTTAAATCAAGATTGTGCTCATAAATTCCTTTTTTGAGCTGTTGCTCAGTTTTACCTATATAAAAATCATCACAGGAGATGCATTGACTAAGATATACCACAGCTCTAGTGCAACAATCAAAGTTATAAGGGCAAACTAAACCTTTGAAATCGTTCTTGACAAAAATATTGCAGGTGTCCTGTATATAACAACATTGTTTGCATCTGCCACACATTCATTTTACATTTAGTATTGTCACTGATTGTGGATAAAAATTCCTGCCTTTGCTTAATGTTAAAACCTCTCCTATAATTAACAATTGGTTCAAAACCCAACTTCACTAAAAAACTCTTCTGAAAACTTTCTTTTCCATTTTTTAAACAAAATGTTTCTAATATTGTTAGCCTCAGTTGTAGAAGTACATATGAATGCTCTCCCTATGTTACTGGTGACATTATTCCTTCTCATCAAAGAGAAGGAATTGTCTAAAAGAATTGGCTGATAGACTTTCTCCTCAAGTAAACATACTCTCGTCAAAAACATTTGCTCTAATTTCTGAACTTCATCTTCACATGCTGTGTCCTTCAAGCAGTTTTGAAAATGTCCTGTGATAGGACCAAAGTGCTCAACTGCTAGTTTTTTGCATTTTGTTTGGTTTTTAGCAAAAGTTTTAATTTTAAGTTTTACTCCTAGACTGAGTTTTTGTGGTTCACCATTGGAGGTAGAGGTGTTTGTTGTTGAACACCTGTCCATTACCTTTCACTGTGGCTCAGTGTTTTAATGCAGTATGTTTGAAGCAAGAGCAGATGTAATCCAGGATTCAAATCCAGGTTACAGATAGTTTTACTGAGGGAGTCAGGATAAGAATTGTCACAGACATTTTATTATGAATGGAATATGAAGTACATCTGACAATTACAAAAATGAAATTTGTAACACAATTCTGTATAATGAATGCTAAGTAAGTTAATAATGTGCTGTGTGAGTTGTGTTAAGTATAACCATGACATTAATTTAATCTATACTTTCATATGTATAATCTGCAGAACATTTTTGGAAACAATATGACTCAACGAAAATATTATTAGATATGTATGACAGCATGCCATGTAAAGTATGCCTGGCTCCTAGCCCAACATGTTTTACTCGGGTCTATATTATAACATCGAAGTCTAAAAACTTTCAATGTTATAATATCGAACCCATTCAATCGAAACACCAGAAAACCGAACAGTCAGAATAGAGAATTTATTCCCAGGGAAAAAATTTGCTGTTCCGACAAACATACACACAACTCAAGCTCACCAAAATAAATAATCCACACACATACACTACACGAAACCCTACACTATACCAGACATACACCACTAGCTACCCACTTACCTTAACCCAACCCTAACCCTAAGGTCCCTAACTATCGCACACTCACCTTACCTGCTCCCTAACCCTAACTCACCTACCCCACCCTAACCCTCATGTCCACACAATCGCACATTTACCTGACCCGCTCCCTAACCCTAACTCACTTAACCTGCCCCTAACCCTAAAGTCTGTCATTAACGTACACTCACCTCACCCACTCCCTAACCCTAAAGTCCCTAACTAACGCCCACTCACCTTACCCCAGTCCATTCGCTCACTTACCTTAACCCGGTCTGTAACCATCACACCACACTTACCTGAACCCAATCTGTAACCTCCGTTCGCTCACTTCCCTAAACCCAGTCCATAACCATTGCACCACAGTGCTGTAAATAGCAAAGCCATGGAATGGACTACTGAAATCTTACCGTAGGTAAAATTTTGATGTTCCGAGGCTTCGCAATTGTCAGCTTTCACTCTAATGGGTTCGATATTATAACATTCGAAATTTTAAGACTTCGATGTTATAATATAGGCCCATTTTACTCAGCCCATCAATTGCATTTTTTCAAGTATATGTAATGCATATGATTTTGACATACAGAAACATATTCTGGCTTTTACATATAACTAACATAATAAGTGAAAGTCAAATGCATACAAGCTTGTCACAATTAGCTTGCCACTCATGTTGAAATTGTTACACCTCAACTTACAAGATCATAATATTATTCCTCATGTGGCATTAACAGTTAATAAGCTACATTTATCTGTTTGGCATTCTTTTCAGTCATGGGTTTAATTCCCAGATGCTATTTGTAAAAGTTTATAGTTTGCATGTTCCACCAACCCATCATGCCCCAATTAATATAATTTTATTGTTTACCAGCATTGATTATTACAGACATAACAGATTTGATGTCATGTCATATCACTGTGTCAGAAGACTATATGCATGATTACCATCCACCATAACAGAGATCATGCCCAGAGGTGACAATTTATCCTTTAAAGTATAATTCAGATATCAACATGAAAAAGCATTTGAGGATTTCACAGTAGAATATGTATGAATACAGTAAGCATCACACATGGCCAAGACTCCCTGTCATATTTCACACCTTGAGTGTAGTTTGCAGCAATAATACCTATTTTCTCTACCAGGCCATTTTTGTACTTTCTATTATGCAAATGCAGCTGACAATGTTGTCCACCATTGTGCACAGGCTGGTACATGCGAGATCTGAAATTGGCACCAATTCACTGCCATATTTTTAGGTATGCTTCAGAAGACATGGCAGGCACAGCTGAGGGCAGTGCTCCATTTAGAGCCCAAAGGTGATGTTGAGAAGAATCCAGGACTTTGTGGCACTCCTCATAAAGTTCTACAGTTGTAGGCTTCTGCAGTAGGACTGTACCGGGTCTCAGTGCAAGGCTGAGGCATGGAATAGCTTGACTAAGGTTTTCTTCAGTGCAACTGGCAGTCCATGCACTGATGAACAATTTCATCACCATTTTAGTGACATGAAAAGGTACAAGCAGGACCTTCAGACACAGTAAGAAGTAAAATTATAAATGCTGACATGCCCTAGATTGTGTAAGTGCAGTGATCCATCACCAGCCAATATAATACCATGCATTGTCAAGGTAATGCACTTTCTCATTGTGTTTCTTATTTTTTTCTGTTTTATATTATATGCAGGTACTGAAGACATAGCTAGAAACAGGAAGGCACATCAGGAATGATTGCCACGCCTCAGAGAGGCACAGTGTAAGTATAGCACAGGTATGAATGCAAGCAACATCATAATACATACATGAGAAAGTTTTTATATTTTTCCATATTTCAGGACATCAGTCCATATAAGCTTGAGACACACACAACTGAATAGGCATATCTTACCCATATATCAAGCATACATACTTGCTCTAATAGATCTTGATCATTGTATTAAGCAAGGTGTAAATCAACATAGCTGTTCAATTCCCAGCATCAATTAGCTTTTATTACATAATATTATATAAGAATTCTTTTTGCAATATTAAATAACATTAAACTTTCCATTTTGTAAATAGATGTCTTTATTTGGAATGCATATACGAGATGCACCATAGTCATCTGTTTGCCTATGTATATAATAGCAATCAGTGTGAAGTATTTTATGGCACATTTATGACTTCACATCATATCTGGATGTGCTAAAGTTTACCATATATGTGTGTTACTTTGTTTATATTTTACTTGATGTTATACATGTTTTTTCTCCACCAACCATATCTCTCTCTCTGTTTTTTCTGTGCGGAAACATTACTGCTGCTGTACAAATTACCATCAGCATGTGGAGCTAGACAGATTTCTGGGGATTGGACTGCCATATATTCACAGGTGGATGCAGCGACAACACCACAGGCAGCACAGATACTCAGCACATCTGAATCCCAACCTACAGCAGTATCTCCATAAAATCTGCACCCCCACTCTAACTGCATCAGGCAGTTCTGCCCTGGGTGCTGATGCAGTGGTACCCACCTAGAGCAATACTAGTGGAGGTGGTGATTTCATCATCTGTCAGGAGATAATAGGGCTGCTGGAGGACATTACGCAGACAGGCCTCAGTGCACAAATTGGTAGAGCGGAGAAAGTCCTGTGTCAAATTGCAAAGCTGATGCCCCATCCAATGCTGACCCAATGATATGTGACAGAAGACAGTGATGACAGTTCTGAGGGTGAGGACTAGATTCTCGCTGTGTTCATGCTGGACATGGTTGTGCCTCCAATGTCTCCTAACTTATCCCAATCATAGTGCCCCCAACCTTTTGTGTCCATCATCATCACAGTCTGTCTTGTATATCCTTTATGTCTGTGCCTGCAACCTAACCTACCCCATCTCCCCTCTTAGTCCTAAACAACATTCCCAACAGTCCTCTCTCTGAAAAAAAATAAAATAAATAAAATAAAAATGGGCACCTGTCATACAAAAAACAAAATTAAACCCCATACATATCTTTTCAATTTGCCTATGTGTTTAGTTGATGCACTGGATTTGGTCCAATTGACCATCCACATTATTCAGCCATTGTCAACCAGTTGCAAGTATGCAATTACCTTGTGAAGAAGTGGATAGCTATGGTCCTGTCCCTTCATAATCCTGCACAATGCATTTGTACAGTCTGCAGTGCTTTTCAAATGTTTTTGTGCTATGCCAAGGGGTTCTGAGTGGGCCTTCATTTTACTGCACTTTAAACAAGTTTTCTTCTGAATTTGTTCCCCACCCAACCTTTTTCTGTTGAGCTTTTAAAGCTTTTCAGCTGCCCACCCCTACTGTATACCTGGCTTTGGAAGCTCCTCACAGTCTCATCTTCTGTATACCTGGCCTTAGACTGTTAATGTACTTTGAAATTGTCTTAATGTGTGTGCTTTCCTCATGGCTGGCCTGGCTGCATTTGAATTGCCTTGTAATTATGTGCAGATGGTTGTATCTGGTACCTTTTCACGTGTGGCTAACTAAAGTTTTTTTTTACAGTAAGAAGACTGGGACTGCAATTATAGTGGCAGCAGAAAGGTAGCTTGGTTTGTCAGTGATGGGTTATACACAGGTAGGCTAAAGTAATAATTACGTGTTGTAACTAGTTGTCTGATTTGTTTCTGATACCTTTTCATTTTTGGGTAACTAAAGTGTGTTTTTACATTAAGAAGAGAGGGACTGAAATTCTAGTGGAAGTAGAAAGGTAGCCTGGTATATACGAGTTGGAAATCACAGAGAGGGCTTAAAATGACAATTACTTGTGGCTTGTAATTTAATTAGTTTCTGGTACCTTTTCACATTTGGCTAACTAAAAGTGTGTTTTCACATTAAAAATACTGGGCCTTCAGTTCTAATGACAGTAGTAAGGTAGCCTGGTCTATCTGAATTGAGAAACACACAGGGATGTTTACTCTGAGATTATTTCTTCAGACAGAGGATGCTTTAGGGACTTAGTTGTTTGGTGTTAATCTGGACTTGACAGTACCTTTGCTGTGCGTTTACATTAAGAAGTTCCAGGATCATTCCAGGATCATTCATCTTGTGGCAGAATGTATTTACCTGGTCTCTCTGAGTTGGGAAGCACTCCAGCGAGCTCAAAGTGCAGTCATTTATTGGCCAGAGGGTATGGGAGTTTTCAGCTTTTTTCTGTCTGCTATAAATTGCATGTATTTCATGGAGCTACTCACTGCAGTGGTGGTTAGCAGTAATCTATATAGAAGCAGACCTATAAAGCTAGTATTTAGGACTTTAACCCATAACACAGAAAGGCTAAAGGCTGTTGTTTGAAGCTTAGCTTAGGGCAGCTAGTTAGTGTATCAAACAGCTTCAATAACATCACAACACTCTCTAACATCTAGCCTTAACCCTAGATACCACTCTAGTGATCCTTGTAAAACCAAGTCCCTAAGACATAATAGCCCAATCCTAATACAGGTCCCAACAGCAGGGAATTGCGCTTTCCTAATGTCTCTGTGGCCAGCCTGGTAGACATGGACATCCTGAAACAATGTAGCAATTGTCTCATGTACTCAGACTTTTTAATCCTTAAACAAACTAACACAGTATGTGGGAGATGTACATATATAACTTCTTGGAAGTAAAAATCTCACTTACTAAACCCATATATGTGGTGGCCCTTAACATTAACCTGCCCAAGCAACAAGGACCTCTAAAGCTGAAATGCAAGCAAACACCAATCACAACCAAAGTATCACATAGCTCACAACACCAGTGTGCCACCGAACCACAGCCCCTAAGGCAAGACAACATACCCAACACTTTAGTCATAGATGACTCTATAGTCAGGTACACTGATGTCCCACTCACCAGGCTGAACAAGGAGAAAATTACAGTCGGCTGCCTGTCGGGTGCCAGGATCCGCACAGAATGCATGCACTCAAGTCACTCCAGAACAAGTACAAATA
Organism: Protopterus annectens; assembly: GCF_019279795.1. Classification (NCBI taxonomy): domain Eukaryota; kingdom Metazoa; phylum Chordata; order Ceratodontiformes; family Protopteridae; genus Protopterus; species Protopterus annectens. Next base: position 894,845,307 of record NC_056727.1, on the reverse strand, counting down.
CGACTCTGTCATTGTCCATGTTGGAGTGAATGACTTGAGACGTACCTCCCTGGACTACATGAAAAGAGACATGGTAGAGCTCTCAGATCATGTGACCCAGGCAGGTATGATGCTAGCCCTGAGTAGCATCCTGCCTTCGCCCAGAATGACACCACAGTATAAGGACAAAATGATTGACTTCAACAATTGGCTAAGCTTCTGGTGTCATTCAAAGGGGATCCAGTATCTGTCTGCCTGGGACGACATGATCAACAAACCACGATGCTTTGTCAGAGATGGTCTGCACCTGTCACCCCTGGGATTCAGGTTACTGGCTAAGGCTCTACCACCCCTATCGTGCCTTTTTTTTAAGCAAGGCTCAAAGGACAAAGCCACAACCATAACAGGTACAAGTATGCAAAATCTGAAGGAAATGCTACTCAATGCTAGAAGTCTAAACCTCGAAATACACTCTTTCAAGGCACTCATAAAAATGGAGAACATCGATATCTGTGCAGTAACTGAGACCTGGTTCAAGGCTCCAGAGACCACCCCTGCAATACCAGGCTACAACTCTTACCACACTTTTTGGCCACCAAACCAGGACTGAAACACTAAAGGTGGAGGAGTGTCCATATTCACCAAGGATATTCACACCTTCAGGCTAGTTGCCCAACACAGTGCATCCAAAATTCTCCAGGTGCAACTAACACTAGGTAAGACTGCAATCCAAATTGTAGCTCACTACAGATCCCCCACCATGCCCCAAGATTCTCACTACACCTTTCTAAACATACTGGAAAATATTAAGATACAACCAAACACCCTAAACTGGGTGAGTTCAACTGTCTTGCCATTAACTGGGAAAAATACTTGTGTACCAACACCTTTGCCCAACGGTTCTTGGAATTCATAAATTCCAACACCCTGGATCAGCTAATCTATAGTCTCACCAGGGGCTCCAATATCCTGGACCTGGTCATTACCAACATGGGAAATCGATGCTCCACACCAGCGGTCACCCCCTCATTGGTTAGGTCTGACCATAAGCTAATCACCTTTGACATCCACATCCCACCCCCAACTCCCCCAGTAAGTAAATATCCGTGAAAAACTTCTCCAAGGCCAACTTCATGCTACTCAAGTCAGAAGTGGCAAACTTCATGACACCCATGCAGACGGAAAGTGAAAGTTTGACTGCCTAATCCTACACTAAAGCACTGTACGAGCACATTCACTTGTGCATGAATCGTGCCATCCCAAATAGAACCAAGATGTTCTCCTCCAAAAAAGGAAGCCAATCTGGTGGTCCCCTGTCATAAACAAAACATACAACAGAAGGAAGAAACTGTTGTGGAAAAGAGGGAAAATCCCAGGATGCAAAACACTCCCTTACCAGCCTGAGTAAGAAGCTGAGATCCCTTGTAAAATCATCCAAAGCTAGTTATGAAAATAAAATTGCGAAAGATTCAAAAGACAACCACAAGGCATTCTATAGCTATGTCATGACTCTAAATGACAATGCTCAAATCTGCTCTGAGCTACAACAGAATGGCATTAAATATACTGATCCCAAGGATATTGCCAATATCCTAGCAGATTGCTTCAATCAGTGCTAACTTCACCCCACTCTCAACCCCTAAAGGGCCCATCTCATTACTGAAAGATTGCCATATTCCGGTAATCATGACCACACAGGTAAAAACTGCACTCTCAAAAGCTAGGAATACAGCATACATGGGATCAGATGACATCCCGGGCTGTGTACTACATGAACTACAAAATGAACTGGCACCTCACAAAGTGTCATGTTTAATCATAGCCTCACCTCAGGCTTCATGCCCACTGAGCAGTGCACAGCTACAGTTATCTCACTCCACAAGGGTGGATCCACCTTGGATCCTGGTAACTACCGTTCCATCAGTCTGAAAAGCCTGATCTGCAAGGCCATGGAATATTTGGCAACCATCAAACACTGGCCCCCACACAATTTGGGTTTGTGAAGGGACGATCGTGTCTCCTGAACCTGATTGACTTCTTTGACTCATTCTCCAGAGCCGTGGATGAGAGTAAGGCAGTCCACATAGCCTATTTAGATCTTGCCAAGGCCTTCGACACCCTCGCCCACTCTGGAATCATAGATAAGCTTACTAAGCTAGGCATACATCTCTACCTCATTCGATAGATTGCCAGCTGGCTTACTGACAGAACCCACACTGTAAAAGTAGCCGACTCCAAATCTAGCTCCAGACAAGTCACAAGTGGAGTTCATCAGAGTACAAAAATAGCCAGCAGAAAAGGTGGAATTCAAAAGATTTAATATAAAAAACACATAGCTAGGTAGAGGGTAGTAAGCCCAACTACCTGTCTCAAACCGGTTTCGGCTGTGATAGCCTTCTTCAGTGAGTTAACAAAAACACATAGTAACCATTCATATAGGTATACTTGTATATATATATATATATATATATATATATATATATATATATATATATATATATATAGAGAGAGAGAGAGAGAGAGTAACATAAAGACAGTTCATTGGTGCATTAGAATTGGTCAATAAGACCAGGTGGGAACAAAGCCCCTAATTTAATGATCCATTTACATTCCTTGGAATTAAGTAAATCATGCCATCCTGATTTATCCCTACATTTACCTACAATGCAATCAATAACAGTAAAATAAAAAGAAGCAGAGTTATGTTTACAGACATGTTTAAACAGAGCATTGTTAGGACACTTGTTTCTAATGTCACTAAGATGCTCCCCAATCCTGAGATGAAAAGGCCTGGAAGTTTATCCCACATAGAATGAGGAGCATGAACATGTGACTAGATAGATGACCCACTCTGTACTACAGTTAGCCCAGAAGTTGATGTTGAAAACTTCCGACGTATTGCAACTACTGAATTCCCTCGTATGTTGGACTTTGTTGCAATAAGTACAGTGGCCACATAGTATGCAACCCAACACTGGGCCACCTCCCAGTGTATGTTGAGTGGGGACAATGGAACTAGGACCCACCCTCTTATAGTGACTAAACAGGGATCCCAATGTCCATCCTCTTCTGAAAGAAAAAGAGCATCTGTCCCTCAAAAAAGAGTGTAATCTCTCCTCAGCCATCAAAATGTTCCAGTGTCTATTGATGATATTCATAAACCCACATGTATTGCATCCATATGTGGTCACCAGATGAACCAGAGGATTAGATGAATCTTTTTGTTTGTCATTGTATTGTAACAAGTCAGTTCTATTTTGATTGGAAGCCCAATGACAAGCAGTGCTGACAGTACCATAGGGGTAACCCCTCTCACGAAACCTGTGTATTAAATCATCTCTGGTGTTCTGAAATGTTTGTTGGCTCGAGCAGATTCTTTTGACTCTGAGAAATTGTGATTTGGGGATATTCTGGATGATATGTCGGGGGTGCAAGCTTGTAGCATGTAAAAGTGAGTTATATTCAGGAAATTTCCTGAAAACCCGAGTGGCTAGGGTGTCATCAGGATTCCTGCTAACCTCAACATCAAGAAAAACAATCGTCGATTTATGGAAATTTACTTTAAACTCAATTCTCCATACATTGTCATTGAGATAGCCAATAAATTCCTGTAGATAGGTTTCATCCGACTTCCACACCACCCAGCAATCATCCAGATATTGTCTCCAAATATCTAATTCATCAATATATAGATTATGACTGGAGTCATAAATCATAACCTCCTCAATATAAGCCATGAAAAGGTCCGCATAAATGGGTGCAAAAGAGGCACCCATTGCTGTGTCTTTGACCTGCCAAAAACATTGGTCCTGGAAGTAGAATATATTACTGGTAAGAACATATTCAGCCAGGCATACTAAAAAAGTATTAAAGCCTGGTTGGTATAAACCAGATCTTCCCAACCAAAAATCGAAAGCCTGCAAACCTGCCCAATGTGGAATATTTGTGTATAGAGAGGTTACAACCAAGGTACATAACAGCCAATGGGGCTCCAATTGCATGTCACAAATAATATCCAAGAATTGGGTAGTGTCCTGAATTCTGGCCCGTATCAGGGGTCGTATTGGTTTCAGATAGTGTGTCAAATATTCAGACAGAGGTTCAGTAATAGACCCCCGCCCTGATACAATTGGTCTTCCAGGAGGACATCTAGCATCCTTATGTATTTTGGGTAAAAGGTAAAAGTATTGTTTACACGGAGATGAAACCAACAACTGATGCCTAACTGTCTCAGTAACGATGCCCTCTTCCTGAGCCTGTATCAGAAATAAATCAATTTTGGTCTTAAAATGACTAGTTGGGTCCAATGGCATAGCCATATAATATTTGTTATCCCCCAATTGTCTCACTACTTCTTCATTATAGTTGACACAATCCTGAATCACTACCGCCCCACCTTTATCTGCTTGTACAATAACAATTTATTTGTTGTTCTTGAGTTCCTCTATACATTGTACCTCCTCTTTAGAAAGGTTATTGTAGGATACCTGAAAATCCCTGAGGTTACAATGTAAATCCTTCAGGACATTAACTTGAAAAGTGGATATTAAGTGTGACATAGGTGGAGTAAAAGAAGATTTTTTGAATCTAAACTCTGGAACTTCCTGAATAGTGTCATTTTCAAAAAACAATTTCAAATTGAGTAAACAACAGAAATTGACCACATCCTGTGCTAAAGTGTATTTTGGAACAAAAAAGCTGGGGACAAAATTAAGCCCTTTGTTAAGAACTTTAATTTGTAAATCAGTAAGGTGTACAGATGAAATATTATGTACATTCATACTATTTGTTAATGTTCTATCATCAGTTGTAACAGACCTTCCAAGCCCTCCACAGGTTTGGCGTTTTTTATGCTTCCTCCCCCTCATCTGTACCTGAACCCAAAGGGTGTGACATACTCCTTTGTTTGGGATCAGGTGAGGCATCTATGTGGTTGCCCTCTCCTTCAGTATTGGAGGATGTATCATCCCCTGATGTGTAGCTCAACGACTCCGAGCTACGTTTCAAAATGGATTTGGGTCTTTTTCTCTTGGGGGCCAAAGGTTTGTTGCTCAGAAGCCTAAAGGTGACATTCCTAGGCATATCAAATGGTTTGCCTCTTTCATAGTCCCCTATATCCCTTTGGAACTTTTTCAATGTTTTATCCTTTAAAACCTGTTCTAAGTTAAGTAGTTCTGTTGTTAACTGATTCACCCGGGAGGTGAAAGACCCACTAGATTCAAATTTGTTAACCTCCATACAGAGTGTTTCTACCTCCTGAATCCCTTGTTTGACAGCCCGTTCATAAAAGCCAGCTAGTGCATCCACAAAGCCCAAGGATGCTGATTGTTGGATCTGTGTCCGCTCATCTGTTAATTGTTCATCGATATTATGTACCAAAGGTTGTACTTTCACCCTCAAACCTCATGGTGTAATCTTTTTGAGTTGGTAAGCCTTGAACAGGCGTAAATAACAAACATTGGTCTGAAGACCTTTCGTACTTTTACCCAACTTAAAGAACATCAATTCACATTGTTTATCCGGGTCTTGAGTCACCCCCGAAAAATCATTACCTGCATCTGGTAAACCTAAACCAAAAATGGCCAAATCATTCATATCAGATGCTAGGCCTTTCACAAGTGGAGTCAAAGCCATGTTGCAAAAAACATATACAAATCACCAAAAAACGTTAGTGAATCAATCAATTTTGCAAACAGCAAGAATAAGACTAAAATGTATATACCCTATGCAAAACCAACCTTTTGGACAGAAAAGTATACATATAAAAAGAGATAAAGACACGAAAATGGGTACAGTATATTTCCGTTGATTCAAATCTTATATTAAATAAAAAATATAGTAAATTGTCTCTTTTGGTGGATATTAAATATAACAATAGACCCAAAAATAAAGACCCTGATCAATAATAGCCAACAAAGATACAATAGCCAGCCCTTGTGATCTAGCCTGAATAAAACAAAGAAATCATAATGCTTCGTATCCTACCAAAAACCACCATATATGTGGATCTTGAAATAACACAAAATATCAACCCCTGCTTATATAGTGTCCAAGGGAACAAAAAGTAGGGGGTGTTAATACACAAATATCAATGAAACAATAGCTAGCCCCTGTGGTCACATAGGGATAATCCTCTTTATCAAACAACCACAATGCTGCATATCTTCATAACCAAAATGAAATCGCACCAGTTGGCCCAATGCAGATGGTTCAGAATATCCACTCAATACCACAACCACCTATAAATACCAAAAACATATTCATATCATAGACCCAATGATCGTGTCAATATTAAATCGGCCCATAAACATATATGTGACCCCAATTATAAAGTCTATAAAAGTTGCTGTAGGCAAAAATGACAATCTTCATAAACATTTACCAAGAAGGGAAATGGAATTATTATACTGTGTATTGCAACAAGGCCGACCCCAAAAGACCATATATCACACCCTTAAAGCCATCAAGTGGCTACATATTATTATGCTGAAAAGGTGAAGGAGACCTAGCCCTCAGGAAAAAAATGACCCAAATCAGTCCCCAATACAAGATCATTCAAAAATGGAGCCTAATATGAAAGGCAATAGTGTTAAAAAATAACAGTAAATAGCATCACGTTGAATACTGGAAGGCAAAATATCTATAAGTCAACCAACTAGATGCAATTTGTAACTATAACAAAGTTAAATGTCCACACAATGCCCCTAAAGTCACCAGTGGGCTAAAATAATGCATGAACATTAAGCTCTAAACTAAAGTTTCAGCGAGTGGTAGAATGCATATGAATTGTTAAACAAACAATAATATTGATATATTACATAATGTGTAAAAACGTAATGAGAACTCCCTGTTGACAATAGATATTCAAACTGAACAATAAGTGCCGAAGCAGACAAACTGTTCCCCTTGTTACAATAGAATTAAGCCCTCAAATGCCCATTTAAACAGCAAACCAAGATATCTACCTAAGAAAATCACTTAGTATATAAATGACCTGCATGTTGTATAAAGATACAAAAATGTATAACAACAAGAGGGCGGTAATGCCATCTATAGGTTAGTTACTAATATGACATATAATAACCACAGAACTGAGTTGCAACAAAACATGAGGCCGTTACATCCCAGCAAAAAAGTAATTATGAGTCCCACATAAAGAGGGAATCATAACCGAAAACCTAGTGGACCTGGCAAAAATCTCCTGTATGACCACGAGGAAATATTAAATGTCGAAGCACATAGATTTCAAACACTTCTCAGAGCCCTACAGTATACAGACAATAACCAAAAAATGTGTCCAAAAAGTCAAATCAAGAAACCAAAACCTGATAGAAAATGTCCATAGCTTGGAATTTGACCATAAATCCCTATTTTGGAGGTAAAAAAGAGAATCTGTCAAAAGATGGAATTGCAAAGTTACCTGTAGTTGTTAATCCGTAAATAACGAAGCACATAGACTTGTGACCCCTTGCACAGTCCCACTGCTTTCAAAACTGGAAATACTGATTCTAATCCCAAAACGCCAAATCGCCAAGCCAAGGTTAAATGAAAAATAGTTAAATATCCAGAATTTAACCCTTCAGAACCTTATCTGGATAGAAACGAAAAAGCCCGTTAGTGAATTCAACAATCTAGTCCATGTCTTGCTTGTAGATCAGCTGACATCAGGAGGCCAAGAAAACAAAATCCAAGAAACCTATACAAAAGCCGATGTATAATATGAGATACATCCACCAGGCAAAGGAAACCAAGTCGAGTGACCAAAAAGCACCTGGACAACTGCCAAAATCTATTAAAATATTAAAAAAATCTTCCACTCGCAAGGAGGGAAACCACCAGATGCCAACAGCACCAGAGGGGAGGAAGAACCAGGAAGCAACATGGTGCATGTATGGCAACTGCATGGCTGTGAAGTCAGCACATCAGAATACAAAAGTAGCCAGCAGAAAAGGTGGAATTCAAAAGATTTAATATAAAAAACACATAGCTAGGTAGAGGGTAGTAATCCCAACTACCTGTCTCAAACTGGTTTCGGCTGTGATAGCCTTCTTCAATGAGTTAACAAAAACACATAGTAACCAGTCATATAGGTATATTTATATATATAGTAACATAAAGACAGTTCCTTGGTGCATTAGAATTGGTCATTAAGACCAGGTGGGAACAAATTCCCTAATTTAATGATCCATTTACGTTCCTTGAAATTAAATAAATCATGCCATCCTGATTTATCCATACATTTACCTACATTGCAATCAATAACAGTAAAATAAAAAGAAGCAGAGTTATGTTTACAGACATGTTTAAACAGAGCATTGTTAGGACACTTGCTTCTAATGTCACTAAGATGCTCCCCAATCCTGAGGTGAAAAGGCTTGGAAGTTTGTCCCACATAGAATGAGGAGCATGAACATGTGACTAGATAGATGACCCACTCTGTACTACAGTTAGCCCAGAAGTTGATGTTGAAAACTTCCGACATATTGCGACTACTGAATTCCCTCGTATGTTGGACTTTGTTACAATAAGTACAGTGGCCACAAGGTATGCAACCCAACACTGGGCCACCTCCCAGTGTATGTTGAGTGGGGACAATGGAACTAGGACCCACCCTTTAGTGGCTAAACAGGGATCCCAATGTCTGAACTCTTCTGAAAGAAAAAGAGCATCTGTCCTTCAAAAAAGAGTGTAATCTCTCCTCAGCCATCAAAATGTTCCAGTGTCTATTAATGATATTCATAAACCCACGTGTATTGCCTCCATATGTGGTCACCAGACGAACCAGAGGATTAGATGAATCTTTTTGTTTGTCCTTGTATCGTAACAAGTCAGTTCTATTCTGATTGGAAGCCCAATGACAAGCAGTGCTGACAGTACCAGAGGGGTAACGCCTCTCACAAAACCTGTGTATTAAATCATCTCTGGTGTTCTCAAATGTTTGTTGGTTCGAGCAGATCCTTTTGACTCTGAGGAATTGTGATTTGGGGATATTCTGGATGATATGTTGGGGGTGGAAGCTTGTAGCATATAAAAGTGAGTTACATTCAGGAAATTTCCTGAAAACCTGAGTGGCTAGGGTGTCATCAAGTGGAGTACCTCAGGGTTCAGTCCTGGGACCTCTCTTGTTTGACATCTACTTCTCTGAAGTGCAGGCCAACATTAAGGGACTCTGGCTAACAAAGTTCACAGATCACTGCAAACTGGGAGACATTATTGAATCCCCAAATGATGTGGATATTCTACAAAAGGGACTTACAGAAACAGATGCTTGGTGCCAGAGCCATGGGCTCAAGCTCAATGCCAAGAAGTGTATAGTTATCCCCTTTGGGAAAAACCATGTACCCATGAATTACCACATAGGTGGCAGTATACTAAACACCGAAAGTGTGATAAGAGACTTAGGAACACAGATGGACAGTAGTCTCACCTTCGATAACCACATCACCACAGGAAATCCTTCTATCTGGCACACCTCATCACTAAGGGCTTTTCATCCAGAAAAAAGGAGGTCATTGTCCCACTGTACTCATCCCTCATTAGACCCATCATAGAGTACAATGCCGCATTTGGTATGTACCTCACAAGACATCTGCAGCAACTGGAAAGGCCGCAGAAACACCTCACTAAAAGAATCACAGGCCTAAAGCAGATGCCCTATGCTGACCGACTAAAAAAACTCCAGCTATGCTCTGTCACATATCATCTACTCAGATGTGATCTCTGCTTAACATACAAGACCATGTCAAACCCAGAACTGTTGGACATGCTACACTTAAAGAAATCCCAATCCATCAGAGCCACATGCTCCAGAGACCTAAACCTTGTCATCACCTTGAACAAAACATGCTGGAGGGATAGATTCCTGACCCAGAGACTCCCCATTCTCTGGAATAGACTGCTCATACATGTCAAGCAGAGTGCCTCCTCGGCTCTCTTCAAAAGGAACCTTGATGACTTGATGGGAGATTGGAAATTTACCCCAGGGATTACGTCAGTCCTTCTGCTAGACAAGGGTCCAGGGAAGTCAATATTGTCTGAAGAAAGAGCCAGGGAATTGTTTTGGGTAGGCTTGTACAGGCCCTAGGGCCAATAGCCTAGTACCAACCTATGAACCTATGAACAAACAAGGTTGACAAGACCACACACATGCTAGATCCTTCACACATACCCCTCATTACACACATAGATCTTCTTATGCAAAGGAACTTAAAAGAAACCTTTCCAAACTTCAAAGATCTCCTAAACCATCAAACAGCAGCACCTCTCCTCTTCAATCAATAAAGTACACACCAAAAGAAACCCCTAACAACACATATAAGCCTACACCCAGTGCTCCCCCAAGAACAAAGCCCATAAGGCAACAAACACTTTACCTAACACTCCTCTCTATTGTATGACATACAGATACCCCTATCACCAGGCTGGACAAGGAAACAATGATGGTTAGTTGCCTATCTGTTGCTAGGATACACAATACCATGTACACGCTCAAGTCACTGCATGGTAGGTACCAATATAATTCTATCATAGTCCACATGGGTGTAAATGAGATGTACTTCACTGAACGATATGAAAAGAGACATTAAGGATCATTCTGGATATGTGTCACAGATAGGTGTGTGCCTTGCATTGAGCAGTATTCTACCTTCACCAAGGATGGTGACACAGTATGAACAGAAAATAACTGATTTTAATAACTGGCTTAGTTTCTGGTGTTACTCTAGGGGAATCCAATATCTATCATCATGGGAGGACATAATTAATAGACCACATTGCTTTGCCCTGGATGGTTTGCACCTGTCCTGCATGGGCTTTCAGATATTGGCTAAAACTTTATCCACCCACTGACAACCTTCTGCTAGGCAATGTCAAGATAACAAAATTACGAACATAGCAAAAAAAACTAAACAAAAAAAATGCAAACTTAAGGAATACTGCTCAATGCTAGGAGCTTACACAAGGAACTTCATGCCCTACAAGCTTTCATAGGTTCATAGGTTCATAGGTTCATACTAGGCTATCTGCCCAAGGGCATTTACAAGCCTAGCCCATAGTTTTGTGGCTTACGCCACCCCTTTAGTTTGGGGAACTATGCCCATTATTTTGCTGTGCCTCTGTTGAGCAGTGACACTGAGGTAATCCCTGGGGTATATCTGCGATCTCCCATCCATTGGTCAAGATTTCTCTTGAACAAGGCCAGCGAGGTGCTCTGCCTCACATATACCGGGATTTTGTTCCACAGCATATTTTCTCACCCAGGAGAATGTTGACACCTGTAATGTTACCTTGACTTGGTTTAAAGCCCTAGAAAGTATTCTGGCAGTGCAAGGCTGCAGTGCTTTCACACATTTAGAACAACAACAGTACAGATAGGGGCTAAAGGTGGAGCTAACTCCTTATTTTGTATTTAAGAAGAATATTAGTCTAAAAGCTTTTTTAGAATGTCCCTTAACTAAAAATAAAGATGCACTAGGTAGGATGCAAAAATGCGGTCATTGTAGTTTCTGTAAGTATATTTTAGTATGTAACAATCTGACCATATCAGGTGTAAAATTTGAATTATTTGAAAAATACAACTGTTGTTCCAAAGGGGTAGTTTCCGCTGCCCTTTGCCAACTATGTGATGCATACATCTGAAAAACAGAAAGCATGTTAAATGAGCATATTTATGAACATGATTATGAAATGAAAAAAGGAAAACTTAATAACACTCTTGCTAAACATGTTCTGGCTTATGATGATTACTGGTTTAAATCTGTAGTCATTCATAAAATCCAGAGTAATGTTAGGGGTGGACCTTGGGCTGTCTATCCTGAAAAGGAAAAATTGTATTGGCAGCTTGTTTTAAATGTGATCGACTACCCTGGTCTAAGTGAGCAGTGTTCTATATTTAGTGTTTTAAGACTGAAGGCTCTATAAAGATAAAATATGTTTAGTTTTTGGAGGTCTTTTCTAGCATTTTCATAAAAATAAACATAAAAATATTTTTATATGGTTTTTGCTTCCATTTACATTACAAGAGGCATGATTTGATGTGGGGGCTGGGTTAAATTGTTGTGTTTTATTGGTCAATTAGTTTTTATGAAATTATGAATGGGGTACTTAAATGTTTGTGTTTTAAATGTGATTATCTGATAAAGTCTTGTTATTCATACACGACAAAAGTGCTTATGTATTATGGTCTTTTTAAATTGGTTTTAAGTAGATTTATATTAAAGTTTGGTTGGACACACTTTGCCTGCAAGTGATGTGGATTCCTTCCTGTATTCTTGTTTTCCTAGTTTGTATTTTACATTTTTGCTGCTTTTTTTGGTAACTCAGTCTATATTAGCAACAAATGCAACTCCAGGTTTGTTAAATAGGATGATGCCCTGGAGTTCATCCACATCCATTGCCAAGGTTGCTTTACCTGTCCTGGCCAAATCATTCAGTATGACCCACAAAGCTCATAACTCTTATCTAAACATGCAAGAGGTGATTACAACCTAACCAAATAACCCATTCATGACAGACATTAACTACCCCTCTATAGAGTGGGAAATGTATACTCTTCTAACTCATAGACATAATGTTTCCTGGACTTTATCAACACAAACATCCTGGATCAGATAGTGCACATTCCGACCCTAGGGTAAAAACTTGATGGACCTAGTACTCACCAACATAAGAGACCATTATACCTCAAAATAAAAATCAATCTGGATAACCCAACTGAATGCATAACAGGAGCTTTTCTAAATCAAACTATGTCCTATTAAATGACAGTTTGTTAAAATTCATGGCTGTTTATTTCAAGCAAGAATATTATATTACCAGCAAGTAAAAAAAAAAGTGGTGAGAGTAAACGGTTCCTCCAAAATTGAAAATACAATGTAGAAAAGGCAAAGGAGGCTGTAGACCACAGCTAATAAAAAACATATAAAAATTTTAATCCAAATGGTGAGCGCTTTCGTAGCCCAAGGCTACTTCATCAGACAAAAATATGTTACAAAACTGCAGTTTATATACCATCAACACAAATAATCAATCAATTATACTTCATTAAACCAATTAAACAAATTAAAACCAATTGACACATTGCCCTTAACGGCATATAACTGACTATTGCATGAAAGCTCAGTAATATCTAAAACATTTGAAATATAAAACTGCACCACACACACCTCACAATACATTTATACACATAGTAAACAAGGCTGGTGTAAGTAATGTTCAATATATTAAATACCTATATACCTGCTTTCTTAGGCCTCTATCCATTAGTATTGGCTTAATACATACTTTATCATTAATACCCCTACCCATATTCGCTTGCAGCCTAATAATCCACTCTAGTTCCTTAACTTCCATTTTGTTTTTAACCTCTCCCCCTCTAATATTAAATGGAACAGTTTCTTTGACCAAAAATCTAAATGAATGTTCATTCCCATGTGCTACAGTATTACAATGTGCTGTCAATCTAAAAGTATATGTTCTTCCTGTATCTGGATGTGTAAACCTACCTGTACAGTCAAGGTGATCACAACATTTACATTTACTACATGGGAATGTACCATATTCTACTCTTACATCAGAGTCAGTTTAATGTATTTAGCCTACTGTATAGTATGTGGCAGTTTCTATGTTGGTATGACAATACATAGATTATGTGATCATATGAGAGAACATATTTATGATATTTCTAGGAGAATAGAAACTAACACCCTAGCTAAACATATTAAAGCACATGGGAATGAACATTTATTTAGATTTTTGGTCATAGAAACTGTTTCATTTAATATTAGAGGGAGAGAGGTTTAAAACAAAATGGAAGTTAAGGAACTAGAGTGGAGTATTAGGCTGCAAGTGAATATGGGTAGGGGTATCAATGATAAAGTATGTATTAAGCCAATACTAATGGATAGAGGCCTAATAAAGTAGGTATATAGGTATTTAATATATTGAACATTACTTACACCAGCCTTGTTTACTATGTGTATAAATGTATTTTGAGGTGCGTGGTGCAGTTTTATGTTTCATATGTTTTAGATATTACTGAGCTTAAATGCAATAGTCAGTTATATGCCTTTAAGGGCAATGTGTCAATTGGTTTTAATTTGTTTAATTGGTTTAATGAAGTTTTAATTGATTGATTATTTGTGATAATGGTATATAAACTGCAGTTTTGTAATATATTTTTGTCTGATGAAGTAGCCTTGGGCTACAAAAGCGCTCCTCATTTGGATTAAAAATTTTATTTGTTTTTATTAGCTGTGGTTTGGAGCCTCCTTTGCCTTTTCTACAAGAATATTAGATTACTCAGTTCCAAAATGGCTGCCATCCTATAAGCAGTGTTTTCACAGAGCTCTGCCACTCACCTATAATCTAACAGCTAATATTAAGATCGAAGGCTTTTTCAAGACAAAATAATTGCACAGAAATATTCAAGAAGCTTACCTACTGAACTTACCAACATTGAGAGAGGGTGAGATAGAATCTTTTCGGAAGAATTGAGCCTGATCTGTTTGTCTCTTCTACTACTAGTCCGGATTACATGTGCTCTAGGCCTCGGAGGCCCTCCACTCCTGTGAAGAAAAAAGGAATTGAAAATATACACAATCATGTCGAAAGAGCTGGATCACATGGAAACTCAAACCACTAAAGCAAAATTTTCAACCATAGCCTCTCCAGAAAAAGAAGTTACCACGAAAAGGGCCAGAACTACTAAACAACAAGAGGCTCCTAAGATAACACCAACAACATCAAAAGAGAAACCTGACCCAAACTACATGGAAGAGCTAAAGATTGCTCTGCAACCCATTCACACAGCAATTCAAGGGCTCTCACACCAGCTCAAAGCATTTAATGAATCCATTGACAGAATCTTAACTAGAATGGATAAGACAGAAGCAAGGATGCTGGAAAAGGAAATAAAAATTGATCAGATACAAAAAGAGCAAAATAAAAATGACACAAACATAAAGATCATCCAACAGAAATTAATTGATCTCGAAGCCAGATCCAGACGAAATAACCTTATCATTAGAGGCATCCCAGACAAGGTTACACAAATGGATTTATTAGAGAGCATCTCTGAAATCTTCTCAGTTTTCCTGGACAAAGAACCTTCATCAGAGAAAATAATTATAGAACGTGCACACAGAGCCCTAAGACCAGCAAGAGACAATATTAATCCGAGACCAGTTTATGTTAAGATTCTAAATTACCAACATGTGAGCAAACTAACAGTTGCAGCAAAAAAAAAAAAAAGAAATCCATAGACTGGAAGAACTCAAAAATATCTCTCTCTCCAGATCTTCCAACCCCAATCAAACAAGAGAGACAGAAACTTGCTCCCTTCTGTGCCTTTTTAATTAAAAAACAAATCAGATTTCAAATGTGTTATCCCAACACCCTCAGCTTTACTCATCAGGGTTCTCAATTCTCAGCTCAAAACTATGAAGAAGCGGGGGTGGTCTTTGAAAAGGCATTTAAAGAAAACCCGACAAAAACAGCATAAAAGCTTTAACTGCTACCAGTAATATTGAAACCCCTTGGCTTCAGCGAAAATAAGAAAAGAGCCTGTAAGTAGTGCAAATACCTCTTGAAAGACATAACACACAGCTTGCAACCCGAAAAACCTAGATCAAAACGTGTAAGTTGCTCACAAGAAGCAGATTTCTTTAGAGTCTGCCTTAGCCTGTACCTATAGTAAGAGTTTATGAAAAGATCTTAGTAGTATACTCCCTATTGGAGGAACTGTCGTTAGCAAATTCAAAAAAAAAAAAAAATACAAACATGAACTTGCCTCGAGAATCTGAGTCCCTCTGTTTACCCTATTGTCTTCAGCGCCAGCTTCAGGGGATCCACTACCAGCGAACCATCCCAGGGTTAAATACATGTACTCCAGGCTAGTCGACATGCTTTCCAGATGTCCGGAGTGAAATAAGAACCTCAATGCTCCCTTGATGCAAAGTGTTCTTAAAGGCGCATCACCCTCTAGCGCCTTCTCGCCTCATGGAAGGATTTGATGTACTGCCATAATGTAATGCCATAAACTCTGGAGCTGCGATATAGGAGCATCAGAAGCTCTCGGCGACTGGATTGAGGATGAAAGCAATTGGAGAAGCTTGCCTGAACTGATTCCCTGGTGCGGACTCCCTATGGGAAAAGCAGGTCTCGTTGGACAGCGTGCACTCCACGAAGGTTAGTACTGCTCTACCCGGTAGATGCATGCTTCCTCTAACCCGCTAAGGCTTCCCAGTGAGTGAGTTGCCACAATTTAATACAGGGTCGCTAAACACAGGCAGAAACAGAGGAAAAAGGAACACATTCTATATGACCAATCGAGCTTTCCTTGGCGAAAAAAGTCAGGAGGGTTCGTATAGGTTGTAAGGTTTGTTGGACTGTGGGCTGGAAGTTAATAGTATGTGTAGTTTGCTTAAATTTATATACCTGGAACTAAGATCAAAGAAGAGAATTATATTCAAATCTGTGTGGGTCTCGAATGCTAGGAGTAAGGGGGTTGGATTGTGGTAGGGCAAGCTTCCCTTATCTATTGTACGGCAGCCCGACTCGGAGCGTTGAAATAAATTATTGCTGCAAGAGAAGTTTGACACCACACTAAGTAAGACTATTACTTTATGAGTTAACTTTATGTTTCTGTTGCAAGTGGCACTTAGCTTTATAGGTTTGAGGTCAGAACTGGAAACTATTGGTAAGTACATGTTCTCTAGCTCAAGTACATGGATACTAATATGGCCCAATGTGAGCGCACTGTGGTCATTTATTTATCTTGAGAAAATCTGAAGAGCAGAAAAAGAGCAAAAGAACAATGTGCCATTTATTGTCACACTACAAAAGGCCGGTTCAAAGGTCATCAAAATGGTAAGAGGGCACATATCCACTGTAGCTATCAGCATTGTCAGATTACTTTAAACGAAGCTCTACAAATCACAAAGCATAACTTGCAAGCTGTTTATGCATTTAATTCACATATGTTCATGAAAAACTATTTTTTAATTTTGCTATGGGACAATAGTCTGGACATTTATCTGTGAATACAGAAGCAAACAATCAGAAGGTCATGAATACAGAAACAGCTGAAAAACATATTTTGTATATAAGGCCAAGCCCTTTTCCCCAGCACCTCATGTGAGAGGTTGTTTTCCCATGCCTCAAGCCCAGTTTTATCATGCATTCCTAGGTGTCAGTCGTTTATTTTCTGAAATGCAATTATTTTCCTTTCTTTGTGTTTTTAGTATAAGAAAACCAAATTCTTCCTTCAACTACTGATATGGTTTAAGATGTAAATCATAATTTAATTTAAATGCACCCACATACAGTAAGAGAGTACTACTGTTTATTATGTACCTTATAATCCAGTCAGAATATATTGCAAATTGATGATCAAAAGAAATATATTGCTAACATTTCAGCACATCAGAAATACCTTTGTTGCAAATGCTGTGCTTAGATTTTGGGTCACAGGACTTGCAGAAGGGAGAAAGAATGAGTTATGTTTTTGTTTTCAATACTTTTCTCTGAGTTTGTGTGACGTCAGCAGTAGTATGTACAGAGATTGTGATGTGGGATCACCCTCCACATTGGGGAACGGAGTGGGGCATTGATCCCATGTAAAAATTATTCTCACAAAGGATAGGATCCTATATTGTTACTTAGGCCTTGAAATTGAAGTAACTTTAAAAATACTTTAGCTCAATAAATTGTTCTAGAAGCATAAACTCAAAATGTGGAGTTAATCAGTTTTATTCATTTGTATGTTCAGGTGGGGGAACTGGACAATCAGGGGTTCATGGCCAGCTACAACTCAGTTACATAGTTAGTTGTAATGCAGGAGTGGTAACAGTACAGTACTGATGAGCAAAAAGTTCACAATGTTGAGTTGTATGGCCTGCTTTCATAGTTAGTAGTAGAAATACACATGTAGTAGCATAACGGCACCTTTGAACAGAAACTTCACAGTATTGAATTACAGGAGCTGATTACATAGCACCAGTACAAAAGTATTTGTAGATAAGCTGTCATCATAGCAGCTGATATAAACCAAAAGCAAGCAGGTGACTACATAAATGAATTGGAAGGGAATTGAAAGGAAGGCAGTAATTCAGTAATTCCCCACTACATCTGAAATGTTGTTAAATAACACATGAGACAGGGAATTACTCGACAGAATACAAATTGGGAGATTTGTCAGCAGCGACAGTAAGCTAACGTCAAGGGTAGAGAGTAGAGGGACAGCCCAGATTTCACAATACTCAGTATTATTGACATAATAATGCCAGCACTACACTACTATTATATGAGTTCCTAAAAGTACACAAAGGATGACATCTGGAGCTGAGGAGAATGAGGTGTTCTCTCTTTGCGCAAAAATCTTCAGTACCTCAAGGCAAGGCAAGGGAAATAGTGGGATACATGCTGGTAGATAAGTTCATGGGATTTAAATGGTTTGATACTTAGAATTTCACTAGGTAATGAGCACTTCCATGAAATGGAGCATCCTCCGTGAGGCAGGAAATTACGGCCCAGACACCTGGTTAGTGGGTTAATCTCTTAAACTGGCATAGTCACTAATAGGGAAACCCCCCCTCCCCCCTCACATTTTAAGGGATCACTCATCTCAGATTCTCACAAGATCAATCAGCAAGCTACAACAGCCTTCTATATGAGATAAATAACTATATATCTCGGTGTAACTCTGCATCTCCATACCTTTAATTTGGCAGAGTGATAGTTGGTTTGACGCACTGCATGGGTTTGTTATGCATTTTGGTTCATGGTGTTTTAGGATGTACTTTCTGGGAACAATATGTCACACACATTTGATGAATCCCAATCCATGTTTCATTATGTTCCCAGACCCTTCCGGGCTTAGGGGGAGGTGGATAGGCACCGGGTTTAAGCGGGAAGGATTTATCATACTTGCCCTCATCTTCACAATGCAATTATACAGGATTATACAGTGTTGTCTCTATTCTCCAATGCATTCCCCAGGTCTTATACTATTTGCCTCCAATAGATGTTGTGGAACATAGAATCATGGAACATTAAGGGGTTACAATCACCAAAGAAAAAAAAATTGCTTATGCATTTGACCTTAAAATCTCCCTCTAATATTACCTTGTTACAAGAGACGCATCTCATGAATCAGCAGTGGGAACAAAAAAATTCGAGACCTTGGATCAAAAAGATAATAGCTTCAGAAGGCACTATGAATAGTGCAGGGGTGGCCATGATCATCAAAAACAGCTTCGGATCAAATATAGGAAAGGTCGGGGCAGACGAGGAGGGTAGGTGGTGTTACTTCATGACAAATTACCCGCTATTAGATAAACCTATTCTCCTTATCAACATATACGCCCCCTGTACATCGCAACATATATTCTGCATGAAGTTATACAACCTCCTCACCTTATTTCCCAACCACTATTATATTCTGGGTGGAGACTGGAATTCAGTCCAGGACCCTAAAACAGATAGATCGAATCCCAAAGCGAGATCTAATCACTTAGCCCAGAAAGCCCTAACCGAACTGAAAGAAGATTTTAGACTATTTGATCCAAGCATATTTTCAGACCCGACTCAGACAAAAAAAAACTATACTTTCTTCTCTAGCTGTGCCAAAAGCTGGTCTAGACTAGACTTTTTTCTAATATCCCAGGTATTCTACAGTATGGACATCTCTTATATCCAATCGCCTAGATCTCTTTCAGATCATTCGAAGATCTCGATAAATATACACCAACATAGCAAGAGCCCAACAAACAGAACAGGTATCTGCTGGCGGTTGAACCCCAACCTGCTGGGGAGAGAGGAGATAAACTCTCAAATTACTGAATACTTGGATCAGTTTCTTAAATCAAAGGACTCCTTCCAATCCCCCATAGATTGTGAATGGGCCGCAGTCAAGGCAATGATTAGGGGTCTGTTGATAAACAAAGCCTCTTATTATAAGAAACTTCGGAACAAAAAAGAACAAGAGCTAACTTCCCAGCTGCATAAAGCAGAAGCAGAATCCCAAGTGAATCACACAACGATGTTGGAAGAATGTATGATCCAGTTACAAAAGGATTTAATCTCTTTGCAAGCAGATAACTTGACCTTACATGAGATGAAATCACTGGCTTTATACGCAGATGTAATACACTGCCCCTCTAGATTCCTGGCCAGGGTGATCAACCTAAATAAATCCTCGACTTTTATACCTCAATTACAGTTTCAAGGAAAGGATTTTCAGAAACCAAATCAAATCATTAAAATATATGAGAATATTTTCATCCGAACCTATGGGCCCTCCGAAAACATAGTTGATGAAGCAGAAATACTCTTGTTTCTTAATAATTTAACTTTTTCTAAACTGACAGAGAGACAAAATAAATTCCTAGAGAGAGATATTAATACACAAGAAATCATAGCAGCCAGTAACAACATGAAACCAAATAAATCCCCTGGACCTGATGGGTTTACGGCGGAATTTTATAAAGTATTTAATATGAAAATATCCAAAGTCTTAAGATTACTGTTTAACCATATCACTTCCAAGGGCCTCAAAGATACCCATTTAAACGCCTCTAGAACTATCCTCATTCACAAACATAATACAGACCCAAAACCCCTGGGAACTACAGACCCATTTCCATGATTAACTTAGACATGAAAATTCTGGCCATGGTCCTAGCTAATAGGCTCAAAGCTGTTATCTCATATATTATCTCCCCCGAACAATCTGGATTTATTCCGGGCAGACAGACCAATGATTAGACCCTACTCTTGGAAGCTATGATTCATCATTCCAACCTAAAATATCACCCGGTATACGCCTTAGCAGTAGATGCATCTAAGGCTTTCGATCGATTAAGTACTAAATTCCTGTTTGTCACTCTACCCTACTTTAAAATCCCAATCTCATTTATAAGCAAAATAAAAACCCTTTACTCAACAGAGTACACTACCCTACAGATTAATAATCACTCATTTAACAGAATCAAAATTGATAATGGTGTCAGGCAGGGATGCCCTCTTTCCCCTCTCCTCTTTAACTTATATATGGAACCATTATTCATGCTCATTAAACAAGCAACTTTTCATCATCCCCCCAGTATATATAACTCAAAGATCTCTCTGTCGGCATTCGCAGATGACCTAAATATATATTTCACCCTCCCCAGTTCGGACCCAATTAAAATACTTTCTTCCATTGATATATTTTCCAACCTAGCAAACTATAAACTTAATAGGGAAAAATCCTCAATTCTCCCCTTAAACATCTAGGGCCAGGGCATAATACTGAATGTGTGTGCTGGTTGCCCTGGAAGCTACCACGATTCCCATATCTGGCATCTGATGCAGCTGTACCAGACATTTGCCAATGGGGACATCCCTGACGGTCACCTAGAGGGGGATGCTGGATATGCACTTGAGCCGTGGCTGATGATACCCATCAGAAATGCACACACACCTGAACAAGAACTCCATAATGAGGCACATGCACAAACATGAAATGTAATTGAGCGTGTGTTTGGGATGCTCAAGTCACGGTTCTGGTGCCTGGACACATCTGGTGGAGCCTTGCAGTACTCACCAACTACATGTACCCAAATTGTCATGGTATGTACCATGCTACACAATATGATCCTGCGGAAACAGCTGCAGCAGGAATAGCATGGGGCAGGGCCAAACAGCCCCTCACCATTGCCAAAGCCTGCACAGGCACAGTGTGACTCGGAGGAACAACCTGAGCCTGCCCCAGTAGGCAGAAGGATGCATGCCCAGTATGCCTTGGCCTTGGCAAAGAGGCACCACATAGCACATACACTGGCTCAGTAGGAACCCTGGAAATGATACCTCTCTCTGACTCGCACATAAAATAAAAGGGATGCCTAACTTGACACTACTTGTTTACACACATGTATAGGGAGTGTACTATGTGCATCCAACATAGGCAGCCCTGCAGCACCACCTTAGGTATGTTTGCCATGTTTTAAGCAATATAAAGCAGTGCTAGGCAGCTTTTACCACTAATTAGTATATGTAAACAAAATATCCCGCGACAACTAGCGCAACGTTGGGCAACATTGAGCAATGTTGGGCAAGGTCAGGCAAAGTCGGGCAACGTTGAGCAAAGTCAGGTAAACATGCTCATATCTGCTTTACTGTTCCTTAAGCAATCTGGTCTGCCCAGCATGAAAATAAAAAGCAGTGACAGGGCTCGAACCCAGGATACTGTCCACTATAGTCACAGTACTGAACCACTACGCCATGACAGCATTTCACTGGCACAGACACAGCAGGACAATTGTACACTAATGCAAACACAAAGAAATGCTGTAGCATGCCCCTAAAGAGGCATATGGGTAACCTCCCCCACAAGCCTATGCAGACAGAGAACAGCAGGCCAGGCAGTGTGATGTGGGTTGGGTAGGCTATGAAGTTGCAATCTAATATACGTGACAGTGAACGCCAAGATCTGTAGTACAGTAGTATGCCTCAAGCCAGTACAATAGGCAACAGTACAGACTGAAATAGAGTACCTTACATAGCAGTGCAGGCCTAGCAAATGTGTATAAGTGTCAGGTAAACCCCTCATCCTATGTACACCCACAGTAACAATCAGGTGTGCCCCGGGTACAAATATACAAAGAATGGCTGTCCCCCCTATATGTAGAAATATTGATAAGTCTATGCAAAGTGTCTCATGGAAGCCCTGCAGGCACAGCATGATCCCTATTGATTTATGACACAAAGGTGAGCCCTGCTGTAAAAATACAACTTGATTTTCCACATATAGTATAAATGTCTATAGCGGGCGTGCTCACACACTTCAACAAATGTAGTGGATTTCAATCAGCATCACACTGAAAGGTCATACTGGGCATGCTCACACAAATAAATGAAGCAAATGTCAGGCAACAACATACTGAAAGGTCATACTGGGCATGCTCACACACTTAGGCTAAACATGGAGATAATAATAAGGGATCTATGGACAGATGTGGTTAGTCATCTCTACTTCCAGAAACACATTCACAAAATGGTCAGAAAATCATGCTATGTGTTCACACAACCTGCCAAGGTCTGTGCATGTAGGTCAAAGGAGGTTCCCTCTACTCATCAGTCATCAGACCCATCAGAGACTACCACAACACACTTGCGATGAATCTGACTAGGCACCGTCAGCAGCTGAAAAGACCACTGAAGTACCTCAACAAGAGGATTACTGGCCTCAAACAGTTGACCCATGCAACAAGACTGAATTTAACCCAAGCTGTACTCTGTTGCATACTGTCTACTCAGGAGATCTCTGCACAACAGACAGGCCCATGTCATGGCAACGCTCAGATCTGTTCTGAGTGACAGCTCAATGGCACTAAATATACAGACCCAACTGATATTGCCAACATCCTGGC
Organism: Protopterus annectens; assembly: GCF_019279795.1. Taxonomy (NCBI): domain Eukaryota; kingdom Metazoa; phylum Chordata; order Ceratodontiformes; family Protopteridae; genus Protopterus; species Protopterus annectens. The sequence goes on along the minus strand of NC_056727.1, from coordinate 894,821,920 downwards.
AGATAGGATCAGTGTTAACTCTACCCCTTTCTCACCCATGAAAGAGCACATCACTATAATGGAAGACTGCAAAGTTGCTGTCATCACGGCTGCACAGGTAAAAAATATTCTCCAAAGCCAGTATTACAGCAGCCATGGGACCAGATAACTTTGCAGGCTGTGTTCTACACAAACCACAGAATGAACAGGCACCACACCGATGTACCATGTTCAGTCATAGCCACACCTCAGGCTTTGTGCCAGCTGAATGGTGCACACCGATGGTTATCCCACTACACAAGGGTGGAGACACCATGGACCCCAGGAACTAGCGCCCCATTAGCCTGATGAGCCTGCCCTTCAAGGCCATGGAATGTATCATCATACAATTTATAAAAAAAATACATTTGTAATCCCAAACTCTGGACCACAACCATGTTAGGTGTGTAAAATGCAGATCATGTCTCCTAAACCTGATAGATGACATTGAAGCAGTCACCAGAACCGTAGACAAGGGTAAGGTGGTTCGCACAGCCTATGTAGATCCTGCCACTGCTTACAACATCACCCCACACTCTCTAAATATAGATAAACCCACTAAACGAGGTATAAATTGCTATGTCACAAGATGGGTTGCCAACAGGCTTACTGACAGAACACGCACTGTGAAAGTAGCAGACTCCATGTATGACTTTGGACCAGTGACGAGTGCAGTACCGCAGGATCCAGTCCTGGGTCTTGTCCTGTTTAGTATCTACTTCCCTGAAATAAACTTTAACATGGAAGGTCTGTGGCTACTGAAGTTTCCAGATGACTGAAAACTAGGAGCCATAATTGTAAACACTAAAGATGTGGACATCCTACAAAAGGTCCTCACTGAGACAGATGGCTGTTGTCAAAGCCATGGGCTCAAGTTCAATGCCAAAAAGTGCATTGTCATCCCCTTTGTTAAAAACTCTGTAGCCATGAACTAGAACATAGGCGGTAGTATACTTAACACTGAAAGTGCGACAAGAGACCTCGGGTCACAGGTGGACAGTGGACACAACTGTGATAATCACATCCCCACAGTAGTCAGCAAATCCTCCTATGTGGCACACCTCATTACAAAAGGTGTCTCATGCAGAATAGAAGAGGACATTGTTCCCCTCTACTCATCACTCACTAGAACCATAATAGAGTACAACACCCCTTTTTCTATGTACCTCACAAGACAACTACAACAACTGGAAAGCCTGCAGCAATACCTCACAAAGAGCATTAGTGGCCTGAAATACATGCCATACACAGACCATCTCAAAATGCTCCAGCTGTACTCTCTTGCATATCGCCTTCTCAGAGGTGTTCTCTGCCTAACACACAAAGCTATGTCAAAGACAGAGCTGATGGACATACTCCACATAAAACACTCACATTCCGTTTGATCTTCGGACCCAAAACCATGAGTGAAATACCAAAGGAAGGGGTGTATCCATTTACCTTATGGATACCCACACCTTCAGGTTAGTGGCACAGCATGAGGCCTTGGAGACCATGCAAGTGCAACTAAACTTGGACAAAGCTGCTTATCAGATTGTATCCTGCTACAGATCACCTACCTTGTCTCAGGAACCTCACTCAGTATTCCTGAGAACAGTGGAAAATACAATGGTCCTATCAAACACCATTATATGAGGAGATTACAACTAGCCAAACACTGAGTGGGAGAATTACTCATGTACAATGTCCTTTGTCCAATGTTTCCTAGAGTTTAAAAACTCTAACACCCTGGAACAGCTGGTCACTATGCCCACTAGAGGTGACAACATACTGAACCCGATCATCACCAACATGGGGTACCAGTGTACCACAACAGAGATAAACCCCTTGCTGGTAATATCAGATCATAAAGTAATCACATTGGACATCCACATCCTGTCCCCCCTCCCCAGTCAATGATACCACTGTGAAGACATTTTCCAAAGCAAACTGCACACTTCCCAAAACCAAAGTGGAAAGTTCCAAAGCCCCCTTGCTATAGTCTAATGCTATACAATCTGCCAAATCATTTACAAGTGCATTCATTGAGCATCTACAGGGATGCATTGATCGAGACATCCCAAATAAAACCAAGATGCACTCCTCCAAAAATAAGAAACCAATCTGGTGGGCATCGCCCATAAATAAGTTAGACAACAGCAGGAGGAAATGAACACATGATAGAGCAAACTTCACAAAAGGAAAGACATCACTGATCATTATTAGGATGAAACAATGATCGCTCATAAATGAATTCAAGGCCAGTTTCTAAAGACAAATTGCCAAGGAATGTAAGAATAACAACCACAAAGTCTTCGTTAGCAATACCAAACATGTAGGTGGCAACTTCCAAATATGCTGTCAGCTACTGAAAAATGGCAAGCAATACACTGAATCAACTTACATTGCCCACATCCTGGGGGACAGGTTCAGTGCAAACTCCCCCCCATCACCCCCGAAAGGGCCTGTGTCCATCCCAGAAGAATGCAGAGCCCCAGACTTCATGGACATGCAGGTAAAGACAGCCCTCTCCAAAGCTAAGAACACAGCATCAATGGGACTGGATGGTGTCCCAGGCTGCCCCAAAAGGAACTACACCCTCACCTACATTCACTGTCCAGACTCAATCGTACCACAGGCTATGTACCCAAAGAATGGCATACACCAACAGTCATCCAGCTCCACAAAGGGGGTGCCACAACAGAACCTGGAAACCATTGCCCTATAGGTCTACTCAGCCTGATCTGCAAAGCTATGGAGCAAATTATCATGGAACCCATAAATGGAGACATTGGGGACCTCCAGACACTGGATTCTACCCAACTTGGCCTTGTTAAAGGCAGATCCTGCCTCCTAAACCTAGTTGACTTATTCTAAACAGTTACCAAGGACATAGATGGAGGTGAAAGTAGTCCACACAGCCCACCTGGACCTCTCTAAGGACTTTCTACACCATTCTCCACTCTGTCATCATGGACAAGCTTACCAGTTTGAACATTAACAGCTATATCACAGGATGGGTGGCCAAGTGGCTCACAGATCAAACACACATGTTCAGGGTTGCAGGTGCCATGTCCGACTCTAAACCAGTCACAGATGGCATCACACAGGTCTTGGTCCTGGGACCCCCACCTGTTCAGTAGATACTGCTCAGAGGTACAGGCAAGCATGGGAGGAGTATGTCTGAACAGGTTTGCAGATGACTGCTAACTGTGGTCCATAATTGACTCTACAGCTGACACAGACATCCTCCAGAAGGGTCTTACAGAGACAGAGCCCTGGTGTCAAAACAATGCCTTCAAGCAGAATGCCAAAGAATGCACAGTCATCCCCTTTGGATAAAACAAAGTGCACACAAATTACCACATAGGTGGTAATCCAGTATGTACAGAGAAAGTCATTATGGCCCTGGGGACACAGGTAAATAGTAAACTCTCCTTTGATGATCACATGGCCAATGTGTTTAGACATTCCTTCTATGTAGCCCACCTAATGTCACCTAATGTAACCCACTTTGTTTAGTCTGATGATGTCACCGTCTTACAAATATACCTGTGGAAAGAAGAACTCACAGCGATGTGTATACTGCGTTGTGTAAATGCGTACTCCTATAGTATCATAAAGTAGTTAGGTAAGGGTTTGAATCCTGCACTTGACAAGTGTGTTTGTGTGTGATCTCCTTGGAGAGAAGCAACCTTTTTGGAGAGTAGCAAAACACCTTAAAAGTGGTATACTAATCTTTGTCAAGTCTGATGATGTCACCATCCTAAAAATATACCTGTGGAAAAAAGAACTCCCAGTAATGTGTATAGTGCATCGTGTTAATGCGTATTCCTGTAGTGTCATAAAGTAGTTAGGTAGGGGATTGAATCCTGCACTTGACAACTGTCTGTGTGTGGGTAATCTCCTTGGAGAAAAGCAACCATTTCGGAGAGTAGTAAAACACCTTAAAAGTGGTATACCTATCTTTGTCAAGTCTGATGATGTCACTATCCTACAAATATACCTGTGGAAAAGAGAACTTCCAGTAATGTGTATAGCGCGTTGTGTTAATGTGTATTCCTATAGTATCATAAAGTAGTTAGGTAGGGGTTCAAATCCTGCACTTGACAAGTGTGTGCGTGTTCGTGTATGATCTCCTTCGAGAGGAGCAACCTTTTTGGAGTAGTAAAACACCTTAACAGTGGTATACTAACCTTTGTCAAGTCTGATGATGTCACCATCCTACAAATATACCTGTGGAAAAGAGAACTCCTAGTAATGTGTATAGCGTGTCGTGTTAATGCGTACTCCACTAGTATCATGAAGTAGTTAGGTAGGGGTTAGAATCCTGCACTTGATGAGTGTGTGTGGTATGTGTGTGACACTGTTGTTCAATGTGTTGTGGGTTTTGCTTTTACTATTGTATGACATATCAGTATGGCAACCATATGTGCACTGCACATGTCAGGTAGCTGTGTGGTAAATACATATACATACATGTGACCTCAATTATTTCATAGGTGGGAACCCTGCTTTCTCCATGAACACATCTGTCATCTTTGCCAGAGTGTGCTGCTGCTTTCCAGACCTTAGGTCACATCTGCATGCTTGTGACAAGGCCAGCCACTGCAGAGATGTCCGGCCTAGGTCATCCATGTCACACACACTCATTACAGTTTCTATTGAATTGTGTGAGTGAGGGTTTATGGCTGAGGTATATTACAGACCTGTTCAAATGCAGCAAAGTCTGTCAATGATGGCTATTCATTATAGGTGTACAACAACCTTTGTGGATATGCATGCAGACCCCTTATTGCTTATGTGATCCAGCGAGGGATTTCTAAATACCTTTGGAAATGTGATTACCAAAGTAGAGATGACATAACACTTGGCTGCATGTACACATCGGTACCTGTTCAGTATGTTGGTTGCTACTACCTATGTGGTACTGTGGGGATACTATGTTTTGTAAAGGTGGATGACTATGCTCTGGTTGGCTTATAGCTTTACAGCATGGGTTTGACAAAAGGTATCTGTCTGTATGATACCCTTGTGGAGGATGTGGGTGTCATCTGGAGAATGCATTATAAGCCACAGTATGCATTTCCAGACGTGAACGGACATATCTCTACTGTGATTACTTGTACCTAAGAGAGCTATATGGCAAACAGGAGTGGTCTCAGGAATGGACGCAGGTGAATACCACTGGTTACTGGCATAGTATAGTACCTGAAGGATCCATATGTTACTGTGTGTCCTACATCTGTGTGTCAGTTGTCAAGACATCATTTAACGATGGTTTATGGTCAGGCTATTGAGGTTATGTGTACTACCAGAATGCAAAACAATGACAGATAGTAACAGTATCACCCACAGCACAGTGTCAAACCATGTCATACACACATGTGTACTCAAGTTCCAAAATGTGTGTAGTACAATGCATGCTGGCCACCAATAGAAACTATGGAGTGTTACTGTGTAACACAGGGCATGTCACTCTGCCCATGTGTCCACTATGCACGTACATGCAGACAATGCACCTTCACCATGTTCACAAATGTACACCTGCAAATCTGTGCTACACACATCCCACACGTACTGTCCACTCTCTAACACATGCTGCCAATACTATACACATCAGCCAAGTGGCAAGTGGGCGGACAATACACTATTGGAACTAACACTAGGTGTAAACAATACTACATTGACAATCATAGCTTTAATGCATCATGCCTGCTCAGCTACACCTTCAAGGATATCATTACACTCTACTGCTGACAACCTGCTAACATTGCTATACTGCTGTAAAGTCACCCTGTGCATCAGCACCATGGTAGCCTGTTCCTGCATCAATGTTACAGATAACAGGAGGTGGCACAGGTTTCATCATATGCACAGGGTGTGTTGTTGGTTTGTGTGTGTGTGTGTGTGTGTGTGTGTGTGTGTGTGTGTGTGTGTGTGTGTGTGTGTGTGTGTGTGTGTGTTTGTGAGGGCCAAGGGTACTGCTATGGGCCAATGTTGATGTAATATGTGCAGGTATGTGTTAGCCCTAGGTGTCTGTTTTATGTGTGTGTGTGTCTGCATGCGCACAGTTCCACCATGTGGCTGCCATATACGAGGATTTCTGGGACAGCCACAGACTGTACCTGCCAGGCTTTACAGATCACCGTCTCTGGCCATGGACATGGTACCTGTGCCTGGCAGGTGTGCTACTGACAGTATCAGGTACTAAGCCAGACTGGGTACTATCTTCAGAGGTGCACAGATGTACACTGGACCCAGATCCCTGCTGGGACTGTCCAGAGCCACGTGCACATGGTCTTCTAGGACGGTCTATGGACAGCCCACTCCCAACATTGCTGGGACTGGTACTGGCACTATGGGAGTGGCTGTGGCTTGAGGGACATCTGCGGCGACTGCCAGCTGCTGATGTTGCTGGCATATGTCCACGTCGACGTCTCAACCATCCTGCACTGTCCTGACACATGGGCATGACATTGCGGAGGACATCTAATGTCTCACCCTAACATCTATCAGTGACCTCAGTGTAATTACGGATGGCACCTGCTAGGTCACAGATACTGTCAATTACAGCAGTGCTATGTGCCCTCTGTGCCCTTAGTCCCTGTCTGGTGTACCATTCCATATGTGCCTGTGCCTCCATGACAGCCTGGAGCATGCATGAGGTTGTAAGACCTGTGGCACGTCTGCTAGGGGCATGATGAGCAGCAGTGCTCTGACGAGAACCCCTGGACATCTGCCTATGTAATACACTTCCAGACATCTGGGTATGGCTGCTGTGTCAGGATGCATGTGCCATAGATACCACACTGACCTGGCCAATGCTGACTGTACACTGTCCCTCAGCTAAGGGCATTGGTGATGGATGTATTGGCAGTATGACTGTGTGCATGGATGGGGTGGAAACTTGTGTTCTCTTGATTGGTGGCCCAACAACAGACCCTGGCAAACATGCCTGTGCCTCAACACACCTATCCTCATTATCACTATTTTGCTCAGTGACATCAGGTTCCTTGCTGCAGTGAACCAGCCCAATCTTAGCACCTGTGAGAGGAAGACAGGAAACACACTTTAAGACCTGTACATGATGTTGGAACACATGCACACATGCACACATGAACACATGAACACATGCACACATGCACACATGCACACATGCACACATGAACACATGCACACATGCACACATGAACGCATGCACACATGCACACATGCACACATGCTCACATGAACACATGCACACATGAACACATGAACACATGCACACATGCACACATGCACACAAATACACTCACTTAAACAGACACACACACACACACACACACACACACACACACACACACACACGCACACATCTTCTAACTACACAGTACACATCTCACATATGCATGATCTACCAATAGAGGTAACAGTAGTCGACAGATATGCCATGTGACCTGCACGCTGCATGTCAACTCGCTGGGTGGCTCTGGCCTCCATGATGATACATGTTTGTTGTTGTTGTTGTTGGCCAGGAGCCACCAGGCTGAGGAGCAGCTCCTCCACTCTGGTGAGGGGGGTATAGATGGCTACCCCACCACCTGTGGCAAACTGTTGTCTACGGACATCAGACGCACACTGCCGGACATGTCTAAGTAAATCACTGCAGTGATGGCATACCTGCTCATATGTCCGGTTATGCATGGCTATGTCATTTACCTGACAGACAACATCTTGCCACAGTGCAGTCTGCTCATGCTGGTCCTGGCTGGTTCTTGAGAACAGCAGGGCATAGTGCTGAACCAGGCTGGTTGTGATCTGCTCATCCTCGGCTGGGCTATATGTCGGATTGCGATGGTGAGCCATGACCCTGGAAGACAATGAAACAATATGTGTGAGCAAGTCATGTGGCACACTTAACATTCTAAAGTACAGATATCACTGAACTGCCATATATAGCAACCTATTGGCTGTCAGAGGATACACACTTTCAATACCACATGTCAGTGCTCATACCACAACTGCCTGACAGTGCCTGGCATGCTATATATATCAAACCATGTTCTGCACAGCAACAAAGAGAAACCAGTATGTAAGACTATATAACAGTACATGTCACACTGTATGTGACACAATGCACAACCTAGCCACGGGAGGTATATATCAATCTAATGCATAAGGAAATATGTCATCCATTGCAATGATTGTAAAGTCCAGTCACAGTATTACCAGTATACCACACTAGTTGTTGGTGTCAAACCCGTGCCTAACATATGTACACATTCGTTAGTATAGGTGGCATACTGCTGTACTAGACTATACATGTTGCTAGATACACACTTATATCCTGTAACACACATATGGCCAAGGGCATGTTACAGGCATACCCACACACACATCAGACATACATACAAGACACAAAGGTATGGCAACCCAGATGAGCTTTATCTGTGTACCATACAGTACTGTGTGTCAGTACTTACAAAACATTATGCCTGAGGTATGTAATCTGTGAGGACTACAGGGAACACACATAATAGTGTTTCCAAGCAATGTGGACATACACCATACTGTGCTGTTTAGGCATACAGCCTCAGGTAGTACTACAGTTCATACAGGATTTGGATTCACCAGCAGTACCAATCAATAAGCATACATGTACTGCTTTAGCTTACAATGGCACACCGCAGTCCACACCAAGGGACTACATCAGACCATATGCCATACTGCTTTTTCTGCCAAGCAATAGCATACACATCTTTTGCTGGGATCAGAACTAGGACACAAAATAGCATGACAGAAACAGTTTCCCACTAAGCTATCCCACATTTACAGAACCTCGACACATTCACCAACACATTCACCATCACACTCAGTCAACCTCACATAGCAATTATTGCAACAAGTACATGTGGGTGTGTATCGGTTCATAGGTAGGTAATAGAAGCCTAGCCATACACTACCCTGGCCTTTGACACACATGTAATTTAATTTCATGTGCCCCTATCCAGCAGAGCCACAGAGGTGATTCCCGGTGTGTATTTCCTATCTCCCATCTAATCATCAGGATTATTCATGACAACTGCTAATGAGGAGTTTGGTTTGCTATTAATTGGTGGTTTGTTCCAGAGTATGGGATGTCTCTGAGATAGGAATCTATCCCTCCAGCATGTTCTGTCTATTAAGGTGACAAGGTTTAGGTCCCCAGAGCGTGTAGCTCATAGTGGTTGTGATCTGTTTATGTGGGGTATGTCCAACAGCTCTGGGTTTGACATAGCTTTGTATGTTAGGCAGAGGTCACCTCTGGGTAGGCAGTATGCAACACAGTCTAGCTGTGGTTTTGTGAGATGGTCTGCATAGGGCATCTGTTTGAGGCCAGTATTACTCTTTGTGAGGTATGTCTGTGGCCTTTCCAGTTGCTGTAGATGTCTTGTGAGGTACATACCACATGGGGCATTGTACTCTATAATGGGTTTTATGTGTGATGAGTAGAGGGGAACACTGACCTATATTTCCCTGGATGACACACCTTTTGTGATGAGGTGTGCCACGTAGACAGATTACATGACTAGTGTGGCACTGTGATTATAAAAGGGGAGACTACTGTCCACCTGTGTCCCATGGTCTCTTATCACACTTTCAGTGTTAAGTAGACTACCACCTATGTGGTAGTTCATGGGTACGTAGTCTTTGCCAGAAGGGATGCCAATGCAGTTTCAACATTGAGCATGAGTCCATGACTTTGTCACCAGGCATCTGTCACAGTAAATATGACCCTGTCTCTCTCTCTCTCTCTCTATATATATATATATATATATATATATATATATATATATATATATACACACACACATACATATCAAACATCCATTGGTGTACATATAGATATACATATAGGCACATATACAGTCCACCTTTCATGGTGGGAATATCAATTATGTGAAGGTTGTGAGGTATACAGTTATGTAATAATATTGCACAGTGTTGTGCGGAATGCATTGAAGGTGTTCTCAGCCCATGTAGCTTTAGCAGGCCTCACTGGCTGCAACACTGCAAACCTGACAAATCATACCCACAGCATTTAACCACCACATGTCATATACCAGCACTGTGTGCTGTCTTGTTTGCCACATACTACAACCTACATAGAAATATGCACATAACAACCTTCACCAACATATATATGTCCACCCTTCACATACAGTTGCAGTATGTCCCTTGCTCTATTCACATGTACAGATGCTAATATATCTGACACAGACATCTCTATGTATGTGTGTGCCATACACACACAAGGTCCACACTGTTGTAAGTTTGTGTAGCTTACAGCTGACCTGTTGGGCCTTGCTACAACATGAACAGGTGTCACATGTGAGCACACAGTGATATTTGAGGGTGAATATATAGCTGCAAATGCTAGATTAGCATACTAGCCTGGTACAGCTGTTGCCAATGCTAAGCTACACGTTAATATGACTATCATGCATTTGTTACTCTGTCACATCCATGTTTATATAACTGTATGCGCTACTCCCCCAAACAGACATTGTACACACTACTGTACAGAACACAGATAACATGGATCAGATGTTTGACATTTAATGCTGAACTACATATGTCACAGTCATATCCCACTGCACACAGCTACACACTGATTTCTCCATGGCAGTAGTTATGCAGGGCATCTGTGCATAGATACGTATTGCTGCCACATATGGATGATTCAACGTATGTAGAGTACTCTTCAAAAACATCTACTACATGCCAGTAAGTACATATCTGTTACATACCTTTCCTTTTTATGTGTTTGTATTTGTCAGTTCCGTGTGTTTTGTAATTTATTTATTTATTTATTTTTAATATCTTATTTTTTTTTCAATATATTTTTTTCCAATATATATATTTTTTAATATCTTTTTTTTATTCTGTTGCTGTTGCTGTTGTTGTGGATGTTGCTGTCTGTCTGTGTCTCTCTCTCTCTCTCTCTCTCTCTCTCTCTCTCTCCATAGCTGCAATGAAATGATTGCATGTGTGGACAGCAAGTGCAGCCTGCTTTTATAGGTATCTGCACATGTGCATGTGATGGCCTCTGCACCAATTGGTGGCCACCATTTGGCAATTGCATGCAGCCTGCTGTGTGGTAATTGCAGTACTCACTGTCATAGCAACCCGATGCTATAAATTGCTAAGTCAGGTAGGCGTAGGCCTTTCAGCTTCCCAAAGTGGGGGCCATGCTTGCTTGTTGTGGACACCATTGTGTAAGTCAGAAGGTTGGTATACTTCTTATATCTGAAGCTAGGGGTGCAGCCAGTGATTTGAATGTTGTACTCAGACCTGAATGTTGCCAGTTCCAGTACACAGTTGTCAGTGTAGAATTGTACTCACCCCTACAAATGCTAACACAAGATACATGGGAGTGTGTAGTTTCTTTTCTACTTATACAATTAGCTGCAATACATACATAGTTATTGAGATGTTTTCATTTGGCACATGAACTGTTTGTGAACTGCTATACTGTGAATATTAATGTACTCACTTCTGCACAGTTTGTGCTTTTTTTGTTGACATTAGCACAGGATGCTCATGAAAACTGGACAATTCCAGTACTGACCATTGCCTGCCTACATCCTTGCTGGACCCTGAACACACAGGTATTTTGTACGTTTGGGTGGGGATTGTCCTGCTATGATACTGTGTGGGGGTTGTAAAGTGCTGCTGTAACATTATTTACTGCTAGAATGGCTGGTTCTGTTATCACAGTCATGTAATGCAATTCCACAACATCTGCTGATAAAGTTCCACAGAACAGGTTTTGTGTTATGGCATTCCTATCTTTCCTTTACATTCACTCATTCTGATGCATGATATATATATTTCAGCAACAACCTGCTGTATATCTACTGTGGCTGAGTGGTACTTCATGCAGTCTAGTGTGTCCAACGTCTGGGGTTCGAGACTGACAGTGGTGTTTTATTTTGCTGCTGAGCAGAACAAGAGCCCTCACATGCAGGGTGACTAAGGCACTTTTAAGCAGTTGTAAGCGAGATTGCGCGGGTTTGTGCGAAGGTTAGCAATACTTAGCTAAGCGCACACAAGCGCACACTCGCACAAACCCGCTAACTACTGCTTAAAAGTGCTTACTCCCGCTAACCCCCGCACTCATTTCTTTGAAAGAAAAGAAAATGGGGAGATAGGAAAGTGGTGAAAAAGGGGCACAAAGAGGGAAAGACAGTAGGGAAACAGCTAGAGATGTGCAGGATGGGGTAGGGAAGGTCCATAGCTGCCCATTTCTTAAACAGCAACAGCTGTGCATATACTAGAAATTTGGAGGGAAATTTGAAACCATCCACCCCTGAGAGAGGGGTGAGGACAACAAAGTATGTTGTACTGCCAATTAAATATCAGTTTATGTGTCCAGCGGACATGTGTGCAAAATGGGCAGCTATGTATGGGGCGTATTTTTTTTTTTTTTGGGAGCAGATTGTCCTTTTTTTTCAGGTGAGAGTGGAATAGGTAGGGGAAGTAGGTTGGTGAGGTAAACAGACAAGACAAACAAGATGCATACAGGGGCGGAATATGACACATGTGGTGGGTGAACACCATTGACGGGGAAGGATGTTTGGAAATCGCAAGCCCATGAGCCAACAGATGGCAACAGTGGAACTGAGATCCCCACCCATGGGCAGTCACCTCTGCACCTTCACAGCCCAGAAGGTGACTATGCTGGGGGCTGCGTAGGAGGGGCAGGCTCACCTGTGAGTCACGCCACTCATGCCTCAAGCTGGCATAGAGGATCAGCGACTGAACGCGCGATCTCCCTACGCACCACAGCCTGGACTGTTTGGAGGGTGATAGGTGGCCCGCCTCTGGCCATGCTTGCAGGGGGGGAAGAGCCCCATTCCCTGCAGCACTTCCACCTGAAGGTGGCACAGGACCAATGAAGGGGGAGGTCCCGGGCTGGGCACCTGACCTGCTGGTGCCAGGTGGCATCGCCAGCTGAGGTGGGACAGGTGGGTACACTGGGACCGGCCTTCCCATATGTTCTATGTTTAGGTGGATTTAATGACAATATGGGTTGGTAACAGCCCACAGCATTCCAAATTAATTGTAACAGCATGCAGTAATATTCCCATTAACCCAACACACCAGAGTTACAACAGTTGAACAGCAAGCATAACACATGCATATATAGAACAACAGTGGACATTCCAACAGCATGCAGGATTGATTGGTGGCAACAGGCCACCAAGATTGTGGTATTTGTACAGGGCACATGCATCAAAGCAAATGCAGATATTTATAAACCAATAGGACATATGTCCCAACAAATGTTTTGAGATTAGACATACCCATTGAGGTGTGGAATTGCATTGTTTATGCACATACAGTAGGGTGTAAAAAGATACCTCCATTAACAACTTATATGTACTTATAGTTTACACTACATTCCTATTGACTGCAGGTATATATCCCCTACATGTATTATTACACAAGGCAATGTCCGTTAAATTGTGTAATGGGTTTTGCTAGTTCCTTATATACCTGAACTGTATCTGACATACAAACTGTCCAGGATGCAGATACTGCTACGTATTTATATATTTTATTTATATTTATATATCTACATATCTGGATGTGTTCAGGTGATATTATCAATTATATTTTAACAGCCCCCTACATTTCTAGCAGGACATTGACATTTCTGGGGAACACAGTAACAAGCTACTCATATGCCAGATTTATCTATACATGCCAGCCATGAATCAATAGTCGAGGACTGTATATATGCTTAACAGCTACTGGCACTCCCTTCATCCACTTTCTATGGGCCTACCCAAGTGTGGATTGACAGCACTTAATACAACAGTACTATTTCTATAATGCAAGAGTACAACAACATTTTGAAGTAAGTGACACGGACACACTTCAGGAATTATACCTTTATTAATTACATTACACACTTTTCTAGAGGCTCTCTCATTTATTTGATATTACAGTGCGTGCAGATGACTTATTCAAGATGTATTATACCTTTATTAATGGGTTACAACACTTTTTTTCAGTCTCTCTCACTTATTTTATATAACAATACATGCAGAATAATTGCTAACCTGCCTGGTGGCGCAGTCTTAGCAGCCTATCTGCATAGGCTTGCTGATTCGCAGCATGGACACCTGCAGCAGTGAAGTAAATGAAGTGATATTGAGACATATACATATCCATAATATCGACTGCAATAACAATCCTTACATACTTCATTCCATGGCTCCCTACTCAGTAGTGGGGCATTTTGCATCCCACGGGCCTCCTGTATCCAGTGGTTCAGTTGGTCCTGCTTGCATCTCTTCAGGTCTGTGTAGTGGTGTCTGACCTGCTCACCAGTCCGAGGGATGCCTGTGGCACTGGTGAAATCATGTGCAAGATTGTTCCAGGCTTCCACTTTGTATTCAGTGCCCTGGAACTGGCCCTGCAGGAGTCTGGCATCATGATTATGGACGAGGAGCCAAACCATCAGTTTTGACTCCTTAATCCCCCACCGTTGCACTCAAAAGCGAGAGTCCTCTCCAACACCAGCCATGTTGCCTGCAGGTGGGAGCTACAACTGGTTATGGCAAGTATTCCCGCCTTGGAGCTTAAATATGCCTCATTTCCCGCACTTATTTGTGATTGGCCGGTTTTGAAAATTCTCAGCTGAGAGCACACCTGCTTAGCACTGGGTAAACTTTCATTGATATGTATGTGTGGGTTGACAGTGCATGAATATCAAAAGCTGTCATGGCTTAGTGGTTCAGTACTGTGATTATGGTGCACAGTATCCTGGGTTCAAGGCCTGTCATTGCTTTTTATTTTACTACTGGCCTGACCAGCTAGGAGGTGTGGCTGTGTTTAGCCGACTTTGCTCAACTTTGCCCAACGTTGCTCTATGTTGCCCGACGTTGCCCGACATTGCCCGACATTGCGCTAGTTAGCACAGTGCGCAGCTTTGCACAAACATGTTTTGTTTGTGCTAGTTGGAGCGATGCGCAGCTCCACGCAAAGCCATTGCGCTAGTTAAAGCAGTGCTAAGCTATGAGCAATTATACTTAAATGTGCTTAATACTGGTAAACTTTGCTTAGAAGTGCTTCACATTGCTTAAGATACGTTACTTATGCATTTATTAGTATGCATAACCAATTCACCTTCTTATATATGTATTAAATATCGTTCACTACTACATAGGCCATTTTAATGCTTTTTACTAAATTTTAAAAGATAAATGCCAGGAATTATTTTTCTATACAGATTTCATACAGAAAATGGAAAGGGGAGTGGAGGGACTCGAACAGGGAAAGCCTCCTCTTTGTGCGAAGGCTCTACCACTACGCTATTGCTATTTGGCTTAATTTGCATATAAGTATCTTATTATCCTCTTTGATGCCTAAACTGCTAACTGCAGCTAAACAATATGGGCAGCTATTTTGGGAATAATAAAAAAAAAAAATAAGAGTTTTACATTTTATAATTGTACAGGGGTTTGGAATGTGGGGGAGTGTAGTGTTGTGTATATACACATTTGAGCGGACTTGCTCATATCATTTATATTTGACGATTGTGGGACTTGCAGGGGCGTGGATTTTTG
This sequence comes from Protopterus annectens, assembly GCF_019279795.1. Lineage (NCBI taxonomy): Eukaryota > Metazoa > Chordata > Ceratodontiformes > Protopteridae > Protopterus > Protopterus annectens. The sequence continues at coordinate 894,806,321 of NC_056727.1, read as the reverse complement.
GACTGCTCGGCAGTCTGGCGCACCCACTGCACTTGTGCATGCTCTGTGTTAGCCTTAGAGTTGAGTCAGCGCGCCCTCATGAATATGCATGGCATGCTGACGTCTTAGGCTGCAGTTTCCGTGTAAGACTTATTTAGTCTTACACGGAGAATTACTGAATCCCAGGGAATGTCAAGTACACCATCTATAAACACTCTCTGGTCTATAAAATATTCAAAAAATTCTCATTTTGTACTTTGGAAGTAGTTAACAAAGTCACAAGGGGAGGAGTCTGGAAAACCTCCATAGTGTATGCAAAATTATATTATCAGTTATGGTTAAGTGCTACAGTTTCCACTGGGATCAATGGTTCAGTGACAATTACACAAGTTTTGAAACTTAGAGCTGGAAAACTGTCACATGCTGTTTTTTGTTTATTCTTATATCACTTTTATACCATTTGATCTGAGCAGTAATTTTTTTTTCTTTTAGCTTAGCCCATTTTAAACTATCATATTTTTATTCATAAGAAAACATTTTTTGGTATATTTATATTTCAATTTTATGCAAGTAATGTATTTAAGCTTGACATTGTTTTTTAGTTTGATGGAGGCAGATTTTTTATATAAATGTATTAAGTTATTTATTTATAATACAGTCATTTTACACATGTATTTTTCAATACATTTATTTTTATATATGATTTTAGGATACTAGGAATACAGGATAATATTTATTACATTATTAATTCAGCTAACATTTTAATGAATGGGAAAATTTTTTGTACAATGAAATAAGGGTGCAAATCCCCTTGTAAAAGTTAGAACTATTGCATTTTAGATGAGACAGTAGTTCTTTAAATTCTTAAAACTTAATGAAAAGAGTTTTATTTGGACATAGTAGGATCATGTGATCTATTTAAGTATTCACTTATTTGTATAAAAGGGGAGTGCTTGAAACAATTTTAGTTCTGATGAAGCCCTACATACAGTAAGATGGGACAAAAGCATGTGTGTTGTTTGTTCACTACACTAAACGTCTGAGTTGTTTTTAATTTGACTAAAGTTGTTGCTCACGAACAATATACTTTCAGCTGCTTTCTTCCTTACTTGTGCTCGTTCAACACAAACAAATGACTGGTGCCAAAGTCATGGATTAAAACTCAACATGTAGATATGCATTATAGTGTCCTTTAGGAAATCATCCACCCTCAAATGAATTACTCTGTCAATAAAACACCCATAAGAGCTGACCCAGTAGTTAGGGACCTGGGAAAATATGTAGATGGTAATCATGCCTCTGACTATCATGTAATCAAGACAGTAACAAATTCATTCTATGTCACCCAACCCATAAGCAAGGGTATGGCATGGAGGCCCAAGGAAGTCATAGTACCACTCTACTCAGCTCTTATCAGGCCCATCATTGAATACAATACCCTCTTTGGCATGCACTTAATGGAGTACATCCAACAGTTGGCATGCCCGCAAAGTTCCTCACCAGGAGAATCCAGGGTATAAATTCCCTGTTGTAGACAGATTGTCTTAAGGCAGTAATGGTGAACCTATGACATGCACGTTGTTTTGGGTGACACACCAGCATTCACCAACACTAGAGTTACCAAAGAAACTGAATGAACAAAAATACAAGAAATATGCGATCCTGCACTTATCTATTAAGACTCAATAACAATCAAATCAATCAAATACAATGCATTCCATATTTTTTTCAGTTCAATTCAAAATTACTGTTAAAAGTAGGATAATTTTTGGTGCACTGTTTTAAGCCAAATTATCAGTGTGCATACTGTTTTCTATATTGTAATTCACTGATTGATTTTTCTATGACTTTTATAATATATAGCAGCACACATGACTGAACTGTATTTTTTTAAATAAATGAATATGTAAAGAATTGTTTCTCTTTGTTCAGGGGGGGGGGCAAACATGTCAGCAGAGTCAAGATATGCATTTTCCAAATTTTAGTCACGCTGAACCTAAAAGGTTTGCCATCACTGTCTTAAAGCCATATCTCTGTACTCAGTCTCCTACAAGTTACTGAGAGACAATCTATGCCTGGCATGTAAGGCTTCCTCCAATCCAGCTCTGATGGATCTCTTGCAAATCCGCAAAACAAACAACACAAGAAACACTAGATCCAAGGACCTGAACTTTGCATGTGACATAAATAGAACATGCTGGAGAGACTGATATGTCTCAAAGAATCCCCACACTATGGAATAAGATCCCCATCTACATGAAGTAGAGTTCATCCCTGATCGAAACCTTGATCATTGGATCATCCAATGATCAAGGCTTCATTTGAATAGGATCAGGGATGACCCTGTTAGACAAGAGCTGAGATCAGAAATCCCTGCAAGTTTGTTTGTTTTTGGCCAATTTGTGTACTGCTTATTTCTGTTTTCCCCTTCGTAAGATCAAGATTGGTTGTGGCTCTTGAATATGAGACGGGAACGGAAATATGTTAAAACTAAAGTTTTGCAGTGATGGAGGCGGGACTCCTACCTCTCATCCCCTTAGTACAAGAAATCTGTAACAAACGCCAAAATGGAATATACCAAAATATGAGTCAAAATCGGGACAATTGAGAGGTGTGGGGGGAGTTCAGTCTTGCAGTTTCTGGCGATTGCTTATATTAGAACACACCACGTACTTCGCATGTGTGGGATTTGTTTGACATCCAGATGGGTTGTCAGTTAAATGTTTTGCACGTTTCATTGTTATTCTGCTTCTACGTTTTTCCAACATTAAAACGTGTACTTATTGCTAGGCAGAGCAACGTTTGTAGTAAAGTTAATTATCTTACTATTAGTAGTACATTATATTTTTGCTGCATTGAATGTATGTGTAGTGTTTGTTTGAAGTATCACTACCAGCCACTTAATATGAACAGATATTAATTTTGTTAATATCATACGCAGGAGAGCTAGTTATATTAGATGACAGTGACACTGTGCCAGGCAGTATCTTCAGATTACCACAGCTGAAAGCTGGTATAGAAAAACGTTTTGCACTTTCCTTTTCCTGACCCAAGCATTTTCAATAAATTACAATGTTAATGGAATAAGACCCTGTTATATGAGTGAAATTATTTCACTTATCACTAGCTCACTGTTACTTGCACTGTAAAGAAAAACAATCCATATGCATAAAGTACCACACATTCACACAGCCTCTAAACTGTCCCTGATTTTCGAAACTTCATTTAGAAAGAGAGGTGGGAATCTAAAAAAAAAAATCATTTCGAATTTTAAATCTGCACTTTGCAAAATAATGGGGTTGCCACCTTTTCAAATGGCCAAAGTGAGACATTTTTGGTACAAAGGTCACATTTTGCAGGGCAAAACATACCCACGGCCAGCAGCAAAGAGAGAACTTTACTTTTTTGCCTAAATAAAAGCTTATTCTTGGAGCATTTTATTTATTCTGTTTCTTATAACATTTAGGTGTTTCAGATACAGAATAACTGTTTTATGCAACTATTACATAAAATATAGGAAATTATTTTGTCCTAAAATCTCAGGACATTTGCCATTTTTTTTTTTCATTTTTTTGCAGGAGCAGCAGGACACAACTGCCCAAAGAGGGACTGTCCCTCGCAAAGTGGGACAGGTGGTAACCCTACAAAAGAATTGTACAAAGGTTTATGTTTAATGTATTTTTCTTTGCGTTTTTGTCCCTCCTCTTCAAAAAAAGTTTCCTCAAATGTGTCAGTTGCAATAGGTTATTTTACAAACCCTACTGCAATCTCAATTTTTTGGGGGGGGGGCAGAGAGACCTATGAAACCTTTTCATCTGCTTGCACACCATAGCGGAAGCTCCCAGCTGGTGTTTAGATTATGCATTTTATGACCTACTATTCTATTATCTTTCTAAGTTTATAAGAGCAATATTTAAAAATTGTCCTTATTTTTGGACCTTTGTCCCACTTCTATCTATAGCTTTGTCCAGATTTCTTGCTCTGAGGTTGAGAGGTATGACAAATGTGTCAGGGCCATAGCAGTCAGCCAGAGACATTTCAAATTGTGACAAACTTTTTGCACCCCACTCCCCCATGTAGTGACTCTGGATGTGTCCAAGCAAGGCAAGGAGCAGTTATGCAGTGTAAATGTGCAGACTATTCCCCCCCATCCAAGGTAAACACAAGTACTACAGTGGCTTTTCAGCTATCATTGATTTTGCAGAATGTTCTGGTATCTGTCATTTTTATACTGTTGATATATGCTTATTATTATTTAGAAAGTGTCTTTTGCTCTGTGTTTAAGTAGCAGTGCTTTAATGACCATCAGGTAAGGTTGTCTGATATTGTAAGATGCAAATAAGTTTTAATAAGCAGTATTGCCAACATTGAAAGCCTTTCTGTTGTTGCCATGCAGAGAATACTTACATAACTAGATTAATGTATAAGCCTTGGGTATTGAAATGCATACGACAGTATTTGTAATAAAGGCCAAGATTAGATTATGTTAAGCTCATTACAGGCTTTACCTGCAAACTAAACAGAATGCCAATCTATCATGGGTGGTCCATATCCTGTGCAGTAATCCTTTAAGCAATATATGTTGAGCTTGTTTCTTGTTTGCTTTTCATTTTTTACTTTGACCATGTTTTTCCCATGAAACAAGTAGATAGTTGTCAGGCAGCAGGTCTTTTTTGGATAAGAAACATTTTTACAAGTGAGGGCATCACAGAGATTGCTACTTTTAGCATGTAACTTGGTATTTTAATAAAACTGAATATAAATTATAATTAGAACTGGAGTGCAAGGAGAAGTGATTTGAGTTAAGTGCTGCTTGTTTTTCTTATACTTGATTTTGACTGGCATTCCAGTAATGTATTTAAAAAGTAATTTTTCATGCCTCACATCCTTTTTGTTTCCATCTAGATATTAAGTAAGCTGTCATGCAGCCAATGGATTGAAATATTTTTTTTTCTTCTACACTTCATTTTGTCTTGATTAGACTCCTATAATGATGGTTTGGCACCCAGGGCAGCATATTTAATTAATGTTGCTGTGGTTTTGAGCATAGCTCTTCCCCTTTCTAGTTGGTCACACCCATTCCTATTGACCCCACCCATTCAGCTGTCTCCTGCAGCCCCCCTTTGATTTGAAGTCACCAGCCGCCACTGATTGGATGGGAAATTGCAAATTCACCCCCCAGTCTGATCCTCATGTCTCTGATGGACAAAGGTAGACAGTAAGTAACATAACCCCCAACTAACATACCTCTCTCCACATAACCCTTAGCTGCCTCCTTACTAACATACCCAACGATATAGGCATTCAAGAAACTTGAGGACAAAACTGGGTTAGGTCGCACAGCAAGCCTTGTAAAGACCCTAGTGTATAATGATGTAGATGTATGCCATTTCACTTAAATAACATTAAGTACTCAGTTTTATGATATAGTTGTCATTTGTTCTTCTTTGTTAAGAAGAAATAGGACTATCCTCTGAAAGGTGACATTGCTAATGTCCACCAATGGAATTATAGACACATGCACAAAGGATAACAACATTTGCCCAAGGCCAGTGTACAGTTGACTTATGTGAAATGTAAACTTTCAACATACCGCTTGCTAATACATGTTAATGTTTCACCTGCTTGTGATCGATGTCACTGTACTGTCTTACAGGTATTGCTAATGTATTAACAATGGCCCCTTCAGGACTAAATGTCATGTACAATATGATGCTATACTTCATTCACATGTGTACTTTGATAAACCTTTGTATTTTAACATGCATGGTGTGGCAGTTGCAGCAGGAAGTACACACAAATTTTAATTGAGTGATTAAACTCCCACAAATGCATCACACTCAGTTAATTATAACCTGCCAGCTGATACATTTCTCTGTAGCTGATGTCATTTTACAATACTGCTGGCACATAAGATTATATGGCCTAAGCCTGGTCTGGACTACCTGTCCAGTTGTGTTATTCACATACATGCATCCTATGCAGAGAAATGTACTAACATTCCTACACTCACACAACCCAGTTGTCAAGGCACTGAGTACACATGAGTTTTGCCATGATTTATGGATAGGACATGACTATACCCCTCATTTTGCAAGTAAGTACATCTCATATATGCTATGGTTAGACAACTGTCAAGTATGGAGAACAGTATTCTGTTAACATATCAGTTAAAGTGATGGTTCTGTGTATTTGTCATGCCTTATTGGATTGCAGTACATTCACAGCATGCAGGTTGCTGCCGCAGGTGCTTTTTGTGTAATTAATAATGTTTCACAGGTGTCCACTTGTCTTCTCCTTGTCTCCCCATTGTTACAGGTGTGTACATTGCCATTACAGTTTTATTATTGTTCCTGCCACACACATAAGGCAATGAAAGTTACAGTTCTTTAACCTGTACTTGTGTTCTAATATCAGTCATGTGAATACAAATTACTCTCTTTGATTACTCAAACAGTATATATCACAATGGCAGAGCAGGTCCGTACATCTGCAACACAGGTGTCACTAGCCATTCTCAATGTACTCCTGTGAATACAAATTTTTCTGAGCATGTCTCAGAAAATGTGTAGTGTAAACAGTACAGAATTTTTTATAACTGTCTAGCTATTGTATAGTAAAGATAATTTTAACTGTAAGATAACCTTTTTATGCTTACAAGTGCCAACAACTGACAATAAAAAGTCCCTTTCTGAAGTGCACAATGTAACAGATTCATAGTTGTGCAAACTTTTTACATGATAGGTGGGTGATAGGGCCAACAGCATAATATCTGCTGTAACATTTAACTTTCTTGAGACACAACTGTGCACAACTTGCAGAATGCAAAATATCCCCTAATGTATCTTCTTTTTTTGCCTGCTATTCTTTCACCTCTGCAATTTAAATTATTTTTGCATATATCACATTTACTGCCATTGTTACTCTGTAGCTGTGCCCCTCTTGCATTCTTTTGACAACATTTCCTTTTTTATGTAGACATATCCCCAAGTGGACAGCATTACTTATATAGATATCAATAATGTCTTAACAATAATGGTGTATGTACATTAATCTACTCATATATAAATATACATTACTCATTAAGCTCCCCTGCCTCTTAATTATGTAGTTCAAGTTGCCCTTGCTTCGTATTTTGCTGTCCACATGTGCTCGCTTTCTGAGTTTGAGTATATTCACAACCTATTGTTTATATTGTGTGCTCAAGCTTTTCTGCATCTCAGTGTAGCTGCTAGCAGGTGTTCAGACCATAAACAGGTAGTGCTTAACATGTAGTGGCTTGTATATTCTATGGCATGCCAACATGAATAAAACATGTAGGCTTAGTGTGACATGTACATACTTGTTAAAGAATCTCCAGGAATGCCTTTGCGATCTATAACTAGAAAATAACAATATTCATATCAGTCATGGGAAATGTACTTTCCTAAGCACTAAACATGCTTATTGTAAATATATATCAGTAACACACTAGTTTAAACACCTGATTACAAGACCAAGTTAGCTTCGTTAGTAATGCAGATTGTGACACTCTGAATGTTGTTTATATAGCCAGATGCATTAAGTTCACTGTTTTGTTATGTTGAGAAGATCAACAGAAATTTAAAAGATCATATTGCTGAACACGTATGTGATATAAAGAAAGGCAATGTGAATGAAATATTGAGTACTAAAAACTGCATAGATATGGGAGAGATCTTAATGTTTAATATTTAGCAGTACAAGTTGTGTATTAGATTGTATGAAATGTGACACTGTACATATACAGAATAGAAAGATACACCTGGATTACTACGCTTAATGTAGAGTCTTTAAGGCAAATATATATTAGGAAAAAGTAACACAAAAATATGCAGGAATAGTACAGCAGATACATTAATGTGTAACAAACAGATATAAGGTGACACAGATTATAGAAAGCAGCATGCTAAAGTTCTATGTCTGCTTCACATACCCTGTAAAATGTTAGGGTGTACTATTCAAAGAATATATACAGATGACATGATAAGGATGGATGAATATAAGGATGATGAAAAAAACAATGTGGGACTAATGGAATGGTTGTCTGAGGAGAGCTATGACATCCATTTTTTCCCTTCAATTATTACCACAGAGATACCACTTGTTCCAAGCAGGAAACAGCTTTATGGTTTGAGTACCAAGAGGTTATGATGTTGCAGGTGTATCTGGACCTCCTCTGTCATATCTCTGGCATTACATGTGGACATAAATTAAACTGGTAAGCATGGATCGCCCATCCTGCAGGAAACATGTTAACATGTGACAAAAGCAACAGGAGGTACTATAGAAATCTATTAAATTTCATCATTTAGAATTTTTGAGGCACTGAACAGTACTCATCTGGCTGTTCCATTCCTTGAATGAGCCTAACATGTTTTGCTGTACCTCCCAGGAACATTTTACAACCATGCAGACATTTGACACTTTGCTGGACTGTCAGTGTGCTTGGCATAAAACCAATGTGGGCATCAAAGCCCATGCAGACCACCAGTGAATGTATACATAAGGCAAAACTGTAACAAGCATGAGTTGCTCACTGGTATGTATTTACTAAGGGGAGGAGCCACATGCCAGCCTGCATGATAGGTATAGTTATGTGGTGTAGCATGACAGCAAATGATACACAATGTCAGACACATTCTAGTTACAGCAAATGTAATCTCAAAGGTAGCACCCAGATCTGTTCAGAACTAGTGGTCAAGGATACCACATATATAAATGGTGAAGATATAGCAAACATGCTGGCTGACAGATTCAGCAAAAATTTCACCCCTCTGTCCTCCCAGCAGTAAATCAGGACATTCCCAGTACCTGCACCCTTCCCCTTATATCTAGTGGTCAAGTCATCACTGCTCTCTCAAAGGCAAAAACTACAGCCTCCATAGGACCCAATAACATCCCAGGCTGCATCCTACATAAACTCAGGCAGGAACTTGCAACACCATTAGGCACCCTATTCAGCCAAAGCCTGAGTACTGGTTTTGTCCCAGCTGAGTGGAGGACAGCTACTGTCATCCCTCTACACACAAAGGTAGAGGATCCACTGATCTGGAAAATTACAGACCCATCAGCCTAACTACCCTGATCTGCAAGGCTATTGAACAGATTATCATGGACCTCATTAAGAAGGACATTGGAAACCTCTAAACACTCGATCCCACACAGTTTGGCTTCATCAAGGGGAGTTCATGTCTATTAAATTTGGTTGACTTTTTTGAGACAGTCACCAAAGCCATGGATTAGGGGAAGGCAGTGCACACTGCCTACCTTGACCTGGCCAAAGCCTTCGACACTATTCCCCATAGGCATAATAGATAAACTCTATCAACCAGGCATCAATCCATATGTGACCAGATGGGTAGCTAACTGGCTCATTGATAGAACCCACCTAGTCAAAATAGGGGAAGCCACCTCAAGCAGTAGATCCATATTGAGTGGAATACCCCAGGGTTCGGTCTTGGGGCCTTTGTTATTTGGGATATACTTTTCTGAGGTGCAGGTGAAAACCAGTGGGCTATGGCTGACCAAGTTTGCAGATGACTACAAGCTGGGCACTCTCATCAATTCCCTTAGTGATGTGGACATCCTCCAAGAGGGTCTCAGCCAAACAAATGACTGCTGCCAGAAACATGGCCTCAAACTAAATACAAAAAAAATGCATCATCATCCCCTTTGGGGAGAGTGACATCCCACAAATTATCACATTAATAACAATGTCCTAAGCACACAGTCAGTCATGAGGGATTTGGGCACCCAGATTGATAGCAGCCTGACCTTTGACCACCATGTTGCTTCCATTGTATGGAAAGCTTTCTACATGGCCCACCTCATAAGTAAGGATATCTCATCCAGGGACAAGGAGGTCATAACATCCCTATAGTCTTCCATTATAAGGCCCATTATTGAGTACAACTCCCCATTTGACATGTACCTTGCAAAGCACATGCAGCAGCTGGAGAGACCACAGAGGTTCCTCACCAGGAGAATCCAGGGCCTCAAAAATCTACCATACACAGATAGGCTAAAAGCCCTATCCCTGTACTCTGTTTCATACAGACCCCTCAGAGATGACCTCTATCTGGCATAGAATGCGATCTCGGACCCCACCTTGATGGGACTGTTGCATATCTGCAAGTCAAGCTCCACTCGAGTAACCCACACACACAGCCTTAACCTGGTCTGTTACATTAATAGGACTTGTCGGCAGGACATATTTGTGTCCCAGAGACTCCCCCATCTGTGGAATAGACTCCCTCTCCACTTCAAGCAGATTACCTCTTTACCCCTTTTTAAGTGCAACCTGGATAATTGGATGGGAAACAGAAACTACATCCCTGGGATTCCACCTGTGTCCCTGCTGGATAGGAGCATCAGGTACTGATTTGTCTATACATGGGCTAAACTCTTGGCTAGGCTTATAAGGGCCTCAGGGGCAATAGCCTAGTAACTTCCTATGATCATATGATCCTATAATAGGACAAAGAAGTGCACAAGCAGTCACGGACATAAGTGCATGTGGAGACTAATGTGCTCTCTCTCTCTCTCTCTCTCCACACACACACACCCACACACCCAAACACACACACACACACACACACACACACACATATATATATATATATATATATATATATATATATATATATATATATATATATATATATATATATGTTATATATATATATATATATATATATATATGTGTGTGTGTGTGTATATAGACAGATGCACTCAAACACACACACACTCTCACATGCACACATGCACATGAAATCTGTTTTATTATGCAGATAATACCACCTGTTGTGTAAATTTCTGTCTGATAACACCACTGAACTATCACTACACTGTGGTCAAGAACAGACATAATGTGCCATGAAGGCAGCCATGTTTTTGAGGAAGCATCTGATATTCTGAAGGAGTAGCTTAAATGTCTCAGCACCTCCAATGAAATATGTAACATGTCCCTGAGACATTCAGGCAGATATTCTTCATATATGCAAGTCAGCACATTATGGGAATGATCTTGTGAGCAGCTGGAATATGACACTATGAGATGTGGCACGATTTGCCAGGCAAGCATACTGGGGCAGTGTGATATAATAGCTAAGGACATTAAGCAGGATAGTTACTCCCAGAATATATAACACAAAGGGTACTGCAAGCTGAAGCAGTGGTATATAAGCTGCACTTTGTGGATAACTACATATACCTAAGATTGGGAAGCAGACATGTGGTTTCTGTCAGAATTAGGTGTATAAATAGAGGCATCATATATATGTTGTTAGGTATTCTGTGCAGTTAGTAAAATGATGCAGTACACAGAGTACTGTTGTATCAATGGCAAACTATGCCTGTTTTATATATATATATATATATATATATATATATATATATATATATATATGTGTGTGTGTGTGTGTGTGTGTGTGTGTGTGTGTGTGTGTGTGTTGTTCCACCAACTCATCATTTACCCAGTCCTGTACATAAACCTACATACAAAGGATATACTGTGAAAGCTATAGGAGGTACACAGATGTACACATCAGTGTTAGCTCCACTGTGAGTGCTGATGTCATCAGGAAACATGAATATTTCTAATGACATGCCCACATCCTTGTTGCTATTGGATGTGCATATACTGTAGCACTAACACTAGGTGGCTGTAAATACTGTTAAATAAATATACTTTCATGTCCAGGGATTTGCTTCCATGTGTTAATTATGATACAACCATGTTTGCTGCACATGGCATGTCAAACATACAGATCCTTTTGCTCATGGCCTGGATAAATATGTGACTCAGATGATGGTCCCAGAGATGTGCACAGTGCTCTGGAAGGAGTAGCTGTCTTCCACCTTCAGGCAGCCATGAAACACATGTACAAAACTTCAAAGAGCAATTCTAATCTGTCATGCACTCATTAATCGTCTGTGTTTGTAGGTTTCTGCTGTCATGTTGAGTGGTCAGTGGCTGCTTAGTAGCCAGTGGCAGCTGGTGACTTCAAATTAAAGGGTGGCTGCAGGAGAAAGCTGAATGGGTGGGGCCAATGGGAAGGGGTGTGGCCAACTAGAAAGAGGTGGAGCTATGCTCAAAACCACAACAACTGGAACTTTAATTAAATATGCTGCCCTGGGTGCCAAACCATCATTACGAGAGTCCAATCAAGACAAAATGAAGTGTAGAAGAAAAAATATTTCAATGCATTGGCTACATGACAACTTAATATCTAGATGGATACACAAAGGTTGTGAGGCATGAAACAATAAATTACTTTTTAAATGCATTACTGGAATGCCAGTCAAAATCAAGTATAAAAAAAACAAGCAGCACTCAACTCAAGCCACTTCTCCTTGCACTGCAGTTCTAATTATAATTTATATTCAGCTTTATAAAATTACCAAGTAACATGCTGAAAGTAGCAATCTCTGTGATACCCCACATGTAAAAATGTTTCTTATCCGAAAAAGACCTGCTGCCTGACAACATAGGGAAGACATGATCAAAGTAAAAAATGAACAACAAACAAGAAACAAGCTCAAGATAAATTGCTTAAAGGATTGCTACACAAGCTATGGACCACACATGATAGATTGGCATTCTGTTTAGTTTACGGGTAAAGCCAGCAAAACAAGCTTACCTGATGGCCATTAAAGCATTGCTACTTAAAAACAAAGCAACAGGGCACTGTAACAGCATGCATTTTCTGAATAATAAGAAGCATAAATCAACAGTATAAAAATATGACAGAAAACAAGAACATTCTGCCAAATCAAAAACAGATGAAAAGCCACAGTCGTACTTGTGGTCTACCTTAGATGGGGGAATACTCTGCACACTTACACTGCATAACTGCTCCTTGCCTTGCTTGGACACATCCAGAGCCACTACAATGGGGAGTGGGGTGCAACAATTATGTCACAATTTGAAATGTCTCTGGCTGATGGTGATGGCTCTGACACTCATATCTCTCAACCTCAGAGCAAGAAATCTGGACAAAGCCATACACAGAAGTGGGACACAAGCCCAAATATAAGGACAATTTTTAAATATTGCTCTTATAAACTTAGAAAGATAATAGAATAGTAGTAGGTCTTGCATTGGTATGAATCTTCTGAAGGATATGAAATCTGAAACTCAAATGTCTGCCATTATTTTCTAACTTCAATCTTTAATGATTTGCTACTAATTTGCCAGAAAACCACAATTTTAGGAAAAACAGACCAAACATGTGATGCAAAAATATAAAATCGCCACACAATACAGCTGGGAACCTGTCAAAGAAGGGACACCTTTTTAATAATTTTTACTGTTAACTTGAGCAGCTGACAAAAACAGAGCATCTACATGCATTTCTGAAATAAAAGCAAACTATAACTCTGATCATTACAGTTATTTATAATTGTAAACCCTCCACCTTTTCTTCCAAAAATTGCCATTTTGCGGAGGGATTATTAAGGGGAGAGGAACATTTTGAGCCAAAATTGGGGACGGTTGAGAGGTTTGGATATTCCTAATTCTATAAATCAATTTATTTGCACATACCTCTCAACCTCTTAATGCAGGAAATCTGGACAAGGCCAAATATATTGGGGGAACATACAAACAGTACTAAAAACTGCTCTTGTATAAACTTACAGTTGATAGAATAAAAGGTCTTGCTTTAGCATGCATTTTTCTGAAGGTTATGATGTCTGAAACTCAATGTTTGTCATTATTTAGTGACTTCATTTCTAAGAAAACCACAAATTTTATGAGGAACAAACCAAAAATAAGAAGCAAAAATCTATTAATTCTGCAAAAATCTGGACAGTTGAGATGTATAGTTCAGCCGGGGCTGTCTGAGTTTGCTGCCCTTCCCCCCTCACAAGCTCATGGTTGAATGGAGCCTCCCCCTGCAGCCATTCCAATGTCCCATTCCTTGGTTATTTCACCCCATTTACCATAAACACTGTAATGTGCATACTGCTTTAAGTCTGCAATGATTTGGATTTCATTTGAAAGTTTTATTTTGCATTTTACAGAACAAACCCTAATACATATCTGCTAAACAAAGCAATGGAGCCTCACAATGAAAATAGACTTAGCATTACAACTTCTCTGCCCTTGAAACAGCATTGAAACCCACATTCAAAGAAAATATATTTTGCCAGTGGCAGATAAAGATTAACTTTGGGCAGTTTTCAAATCATAGGCCCCTTGAACACGAAACATACACATGCCCCCGGATTTACGAATCCTCAATGTAAGACTTAATAAGTCTTACTCGGAGGCTGCAGTTGAACGGTATGATGTAAGCGTGCCATAAATATTCATGAGGGCACGCTGACTCAACTGTAACTCCTACACGGACCGAGTATGAAAGCAGGGGGCATGTCCGACTGCCGAGCAGTCTAAATGTCCACGCCCCAGCAAGTGTAGTAAAAGCAAAATGTCAACACACAAGAGCGAGTTCGCTCAAATGTACTTGCACCCAACACCACACACCCTGACACTGTAAACCCACATCACAGTTATAAAAAGTAAAATATTTATTTTTTTTAAATCCACAATATAGCTGCCCATATTTGCGCATGTGTGCGCGGGTGTACCCATTGCTTAGCTACAGTTAGCAATTCCGACATGGAAGAGCATAAGAAAGAATGTTTATGCAAATTGCAATAGCGTAATGGTATGCACAAAGAAGAGGCATTCATGGTTTGAGTCCCACCACTCCCCTTCTTATTTATGTTTTAAATCAGTTTTTGAAATAATACCAGACATATATGATTAAAATATTATTAAAAGCAGTGAAATGGTCAATGTATCAGTGAACAAAATATATATTTTTAAAGGATTCAGATATATAATAGCCTGCCGTTAAGCACTGTTTTACCCAGCTTAACAGAGGTGCCCATAGTTTAATAGCACTTTACCCAGCTAAACAGAGTTGCCCATAGTTTAATAGCGCTTTACTCAGCACAATAGAGTTGCCCAAAGTTTAAAAGCGCTTTACCTAGCGCAATGTGTTTGTGCGGACGTGCGTGCCGTGCCAACCAGGGCACCGTAGGGCACCGAGGAGCAACGTAGAGCAAAGTTGCTTAAATGCAGCCACACCCCCTAGCCTTTCTGGACAGTATGAAAATAAAATGAATGACAAGGTTCAAACCCAGGACTCTGTGCATCAGAAGCAAAGTACAGAACCACTAGGCCATGACAACATAGGGGAAACATCTACTGTTAACATTCATATACTTACGAATGATAGTTTAACCATTACTAAGCAGGTCTGCAGTCAGCCGAGAATTTTACAAAATGGCCAATCACAAAAAAGTGTGGGAAATGCAGCATATTTAAGCCCCACAGGCAGGAATACATGCCATAACTGATTGTAGCTCACATCTGCAGTTAGAATGTCTGGTGTCGGAGAGGGAACATGCTTCCGAGTGCAATGTTGGGGCATCGAGGAGTCCAAATACATGGTTTGGCTCCTTGTCCACCATCACAAGTCAAGACTCCTGCAGGGCCAGTTCCAAGGGATGGAGTACAAGGCAGAGGCTTGCAACCAGTTAGCTCATGACCTCACCAGTGCCACAGGCGTTCCTCGGACTGGTGAGCAGGTCCGTCACCACCATGCAGACCTGAAGAGACGAAAGCAGGACTGCCTGTACCAGTGGATACAGGAGGCCCATGGGATGCGGGATGCCCCACAACTGAGTATGTAGCCATGGAATGCAGTATGTAAGAATTGATAATGGAGTATGTATAATGGATAGGTATGTCTCAGTATCCCCTCATTTACTTTACAGCTGCAGGTGACCGTGCTATGAATCAGCAAGCCTATGCTGATAGGCTGCTAAGACTGCGCCACTAGGCAGGTTAGTGATTATTCTGCATGTATTGATATATAAAATATGGGAGAAAGTATGAAAGAAAGTGTTGTAGTCCAATAATGCAGCCATAAAATTGCCTGAATACGTCCTCTGCCTGTACTGTCAGATAAAAACGTCATAGAGGCAGTAAAAGAGTGTAGAAACCCATTAAGAAAGGTAACATATGTCTGGAATAATATCTCTGCAAGCACTGTCATATACAATAAGTGAGTGAGCCAGAAAAAAGAGTGTGCTAACCTACTGATAAAGGTATAATATGTCTTGAACATGTCTGCCATATACACCATTAAAACAAATAAAGGAGTGAGCCTGTGGAAAAGTGTGTAATGTCATTAATAAAGGTCTAAAACCCAGTGTGTGTCTGTGTCACAGAGTCTGAAATGTTGTTGCACCCTTGCATTATACAAACAGTACTGTTTGAAAAGGTACTGGCAACCCAGAGTTGTGCAGTCCCATATAAAGTGGGTGATGGAAGTGCTAGTAGCTGTGAAACATATATACAGTCCACAACAGTCAGTTACTGGCTGGCATGAATAAGTAAAACTGGCACATGTGTAGCATGTTATATTTTCCCAAAAATGTGAGTGTGTGTCAAGAAATGCAGGGTTCTGTATAAATCGAAGTGAAAATGTCATGTGAAAACATCCCAGATATGTAGATAAAGAAATATAAATGTAATCAAGAAACATGTAGCAGTAACATCTGCATCCTGGACAGTTAGTTTGTCAAATATAGGTCAGGCATATATTGAACTAGCCAAACCCATTACACAACCTAATGTATGGTGGCAAGTATAATAATACATGTAGGGATATACACTTGCAGTCACTAGGAATGTAGTGTAGATGAAAAGGTCATTAAAATATGTTAACCAAGGTATTTTCTACACCCTACTGTATGTGCATAAACCATGCAATTCCACACCTCAATGGGTATGTGTAATCTTAAATATTTGTTGGGACATATGTCCTATTGTTCTATAAATATTTGCATTCATGTTGATGCATGTGCCCTGTTTGAACACCACAATCATGGTGGCCTGTTGCTACCAAACATCCCTGCATGCTGTTGGAATAACCACTGTGGTTCAATATATGCATGTGTTATGCTTGCTGTTCAACTGTTGTACCCTTGGTGTGTTGGGTTAATGGGAATATTATTGCATGCTGTTACAACTAATCTGGAATGCTGTTTTGCTTATGTTGTAATTAAACACACCTAATCACAGAATGTATGGGAAGGCCAGTCCCAAAGGACCCACCTGTCCCTCCTCAGCCAGTGAGTGCACCTGGCACCAGCAGGTCTGGTGCCCAGCCCGGGCTCCCCTCCTCCATTGATCCTGTGCCACCTTCAGGTGGAAGCACTGCAGGGGATGGGGCTCACCCCCCCATGCAAGCGTGGGCAGAGAAGGGCCACCTGTCACCCTTTGAAGGGTCCGGGTTGTGGTGCGTAGGGAGAGCCAGCGTTCAGTCACTGATCCCCTATGCCAACTTGAGGCGAGAGTGGCATGTCTCACGGGTGAGCCTGCTCATCCTATGCAGCCCCCAGCACAGCCACCTTTGGGGCTGTGAAGGTGCAGTGGTGATTGCCCATGGGTGGGGATCTCAGTTCCACTGTTATCATCTGTGGGCTCATGGGCTTGCGATTTCCAAACAACCTTCCCCGTCAATTGTGCTCACCCACTCCATGTGTCAAATTCTGCCCCTGTATGCATCTTGTTTGTCTTGTCTGTTTACTTCTGCAGCCTACCTCCTCAAATATACCTACATCCCCTACCTCACATTCCACTCTCACCTGAAAAAAAAATAAAAAAAGGGCAATCTGTTCCCACAAAAAAATTACGCCCCATACATAGCTGCCTATTTCACACACATGTCCGCCGGACATGTAAACTGATAATTATAATTGGCACTACAACATACTCTGTTGTCCTCACCCCTCTCTCAGGGGTGGAAGGTTGCAAATTTCACACCAAATTACGAACATATGCACAGCTGTTGCTGGTACAGAAATGGGCAGCTATGGGCCTTCCCTACACCTTTCCTGCACATCCCAGCTGGTTTCCCTACTGTCTTTCCTTCTTTGTGCCCCCTTTTTCACCACTTTCCTATCTCCCCATTTTCTTTTCTTTCAAAGAAATTAGCGCGAGGGTTAGCGGGAGTAAGCACTTTTAAGCAGTAGTTAGCAGGGGTGTGCGA